>NC_044279.2:27525204-27530204 GCF_004027225.2 Strigops habroptila
GACTGCAGATCCAGCTGCACAGCTGGAGCCTGATGCAGGGCTGTGAGCAGCTGGGAGCAACAGTGACTTTTCAGTGCCTGTACCAACCTCAACAACATCATAGTGGATTCATAACACTGCAGTCTTGACAAAAATTGAGAAAAGCCCCCATGTTCACAATTGTTTAAATTTGCTGCATAAAACAGCATTTGAGTTTAAGAATAACAAATTGTTTATTTGTATCTCTCAAAAGCAATTTTAGAAATTTCCTAAGTACCCAGATTCTTTATACATTTACTTTTTACTGCCATGGTGTCCACTGAACTTCAAATCTTTCAAAGTGGGCTTCCTTTTAATATCTGTAAATCTATCACAAAAAGATATTCTCTCTAGTTTCAGTCTCAAGACAATGATTTGGACACTTATAGGTGTACTTTGTTTAGTGTCACCTATGGTGTAGATTGGATAGGTTTTGTAAAAGATAGCATTACTTTTAAAGAAACATACAATTTGTCAAGCTATTGCATTTTACCTTCATTTTACTGCCATATTTTTCATCACAGTCATTGTTTTCCAACTGTCACTAAATTGTTCATTTTCTTAGTCTGCTACATTCGTAGACCTATTTACTGTTTATAAAGCAATATGCACTTACAGGTTTTGGAGATGGCTTGGGCTCCGAGGGTCGCATGTGCAAGTGGGTCATCATTGCTTGAAGACGTTCGCGTTCCTTAGAAAGCTGTTAAGAAAGAGTGAGATCAGAAGCATTTTAGAAATGACTGATACAGCTATTTTACTGCAGTGATACATCTTATCATTGAGCTTGTCTCAGTGTAATGATTCCTGCATATAAAAGTCTGTGTCAGTAGAAACTTATCTCAGAGGAAATGCAACTTTGGGCATGGAAAGAAAGAAGAAAAAAATAAAAAAAACCCCAAGAAACCCCAACAAACAAAAAAACCAAAAAACTTTTATAGCCTTTCATATGTTAAAAGGTCAGTGAAAACAAATAACACTTCATCTTTTTGTCAATAAGAGAATTGAGGTCACAGTTGCCTCGACAGTAACAAGTTACTAAGATCATAAATTAGAAGGCCCATAGTGTCTCTTTAAAGTCCTGTGGACACTGTTAGCAATGGACTAGTGCCAACAGCTGTGAAGGGGTGAAGGGTCCTCAAAGCACACTGCCTGCCAGGATTGTCTACACACTTCATCCTTTCCCACTGAGGTCCAGTTAGTGCCCCCTGCAATCTGCCATCATCAATCTAATTCAATAGAATGACAGAGTCCAGGCAGTGTGAAACACTGAACTCTGCCACTGAGTCGGCATCGACACTGCACTGGGTCTCATTACAACTGATGGACCTTACTTCACTAGCAGTCAGACAAAGCAAAAAATGGCATAATTGGTCACACTGCAAGCGAAACCTTCACTTGGACTGTTATATTACAGCCTAGCCTTTGTAAATGGTAAACAGTTCTTAAGCAGCCTTTCAACTGCCTTTAGAAAACATCACATTACTGAAATCTGCACTCTTCTTAACTAACTGATACCGTCTTCTGCTCACATGCTACGTAAATATTTGTAGTTTCAGACTCAAACAAATTACCAAATTAAAAAAAAAAAAAAAAAAGAAAAAAAAACTAAAGAGGACAAAGTATTTGAAATATGTAACTTGTTGATAAAAATATCAGAACATAAAAGAGGAAAATGTATCTTAGAACATGAAAAGAGTAATTTTTTTTTTTTTCAAAAGCAAGGTTGCAAGAAGAAATGCTCAAAATAGTATTCCACTGATATGGCTTTGGATAGCTACAACATGATTAGATTACAACACTAATTGTAACAAGAATCACTTGGTGCTTAATGCTGCCATTTTCCAGAGAGTTTTTTAATACTTCCTTGCATGAATTCAGCTCAAGTGTTACACCTGTAGACCAAGACTGGACTAAGGAAAAGAACTTGTACGTAATTTTAAGAAGAGGAAACTACCTGCAGGTATTTTGGGTATGCTAAATATAATTTGGTCAGTGTATCTTTAATTAAAGAACACTTGAGGCAGAGGGTGGGAAAAAGGTTTTTTCTTGTCTTCATATTATCTGTGTGACACTTTAGAGACATGCTATTTGCCATGACTTAAATTCCTAATGAACAAGTTAAGCTAGCACTATCCTGTAAATCTTACAGAAGAAACTGCAGCTTTTCCTGGGTTTACAAAACTTGCATTTTAAGGGAAATGACAATAAATGACATTATTGTACACTCTTCTTATTGCTTTGGGTTCCCAGTACTAAAATACAGAAGATCCAAACAATTTGCCTTGGTTGAAACAAGTATTCTTACATGCATGTGAAAGAGACAATGTGGTAAAAAGGTGAGAAACCTGAAAGGTGTTTATCCTTTTTCTCCATATATGGCAACAAAATCTCAGTCCCTGTGTCCCTTGAGCTCCTCTGAACAGCCCTAAGAGGGGACTGGACTCCTGAGAAATGCCCTCCTCTGACTTCTGCAGAGTCGAGAGGGGACAGCACAGTGGAAGTGTCCCCCACGGTCACTCTGTGCTGCCGAGGTTTGTGCCCAGCCTCGGTAGCCTGGTAAGTATAGTCTCAAAGCTGGGAGGCCCTGGGTGTACACTTGCAGAAGCTGGAGGGAGCATTCACATACATGCAGTGACCTCTAATGGTTAGAGCCTGAACAGGGCACCTGAGTCCTGTGGTTCCACACTGGGGACTCCCTGGGGACCTCCCTGAGTAGGTCTGACAGTACACTTTCTGCTCACAGAAAAATGCCCACCATCAGCGTGGGAGTAATTTTGAGTGGAGATATGCTCTGCTACTCCTTTGTCCTGCAGAACGGCATAGACAAGCATCGGGTCAGAAGGCGAAGAAGGAAAAGGGGTCCTGACCCAGCATTTCAAGAACTGAAGATGGCTTGGATCCAGTCTCTGCTCCAGGGACTGCATTTTTCATTCATGATGAATGGCATTAGGGTCTTAGTTCAAGCAAAATACTGTAGACAATGCTGATGTTAGATATTTATTGCCTAATTTATAACGTGAAAAATCTTTCAGTAAAAATAACCCACTTGTTCATGAGTATCAACAAATTTGATGTAAGAAACATGTAGCTTTAAGCTAGAGTCACTAAGGCAAGTGTTTTCAATTTAGTTTAGGTTAACAGTAAGTAAGTAAGGGGATAATACATCCACGTAACAAACCTGTATTTCTAACTGTTGAACCACTTGCATTTGCACCCGACACTGAGCAGTGCTTCTGTCATCCAATGCATGTTCATTGTTAAGGTGCCTAGAGAAGAAAGAGAACACTAGTAAGGCAGTGCTAAGATAAGGAAAATTTCTTTATGAGTCCATTTTTCCTCTCCTGTACATATGGCTTCCATTAGTTTCAATGGCAGTTATGCAAAAAGAGCCAGTTAGAGCATGCCTTACACACAACAATACAAAATAAAAAAACTAATTATTTCATTTAGTTCTACAGATTTTGTCAGTGATGACTGCCAGATACCCAGTTGCTATCTTCCAGGTCACATGCCATCTAAAGGCCAATGTAACTGGTTATCAATATTTGGTAGGGCGGCTGAACTGACTTCCACTCCCTGTTGCTGGTGCAGATGAACAGAAAATAACCTTACAAATGATTCTTCAAAAGATGTAATTGCTTTTAGGCTGCTTGAACTACCGTGAATTAATGTAGACTTTATTAAAGATCTCTCTATCTGCTCTTCTTTAATCATTAAGCAAAAACAACAAGAAAATATCCGTTCCCCCTTCCCCAAAATGGAGCTGTAGAGTAACATCATTATCTCTGAAGATGATGACAGTGATCAGGCACCCCAGGCCGAGGAAGAGTGTGCAAGGTAAAAGCAGGTGAGAGAACAGCTACACACCTTAAATCACTTCCTGGGAAGGATTCAGGCTATGCATGCCAGCTTAGCAAAACAAAACCACACTCTGCAACAGGGCAAGAGGGCCTCAGTGAGTGGCTGTCTGTAACTGAACTACAGCCCAGACCCGAGTGGCTGTCCCCTGTATGTTTCAATTGATTACAACTTTAAACAGCTCATGTAATACTATGTTTTTGAAGGACAGTGGTTTCAGTTTATTCTCTCTCTCTTCCAGGATCAAAGTCGTCCCTTTTGGAGCTTTACTAGTGGGTTTGCTGCTCCACTGAGACAAGAACGTAAGGATCAGGCTAAAGAAGAAAGGGAACAGAGGAGTTTTGCCTTTGAATGTGGATTTACTGGCTATTTCCACATGAGGGGTGAGCTTTGCACGGAGTACAGTCACAGCCGGTCTCACAGTTACAGGAACTACGTTATCTACACCATAGAGGAAATAGATTTTCACTTTTTTTTTTTTTTTAAGTGTGTTCTGTTAAGGTAATGCTTTAACGTTTTCAGTTAACTGGTTACAAAACTCCCAGAAAAAGGACTGGAAGCAGATTTTACCTGTGCATCATCACCGCTATCACCAGTACACCACTGAGTTTCTACATGCATGTGTGCTAACCTATGTGTGCACTCAGGTATATCACATGGCAGTCAGCAATTGCATAGTGGTATGGGTACGGGAGATCTCCTGACCTGAGTCTGATGTTACTGCCTACTCCTGATTATTTATTAGTTATTACAACACCGTATGTTTGCATTACACTTTACGAAATAGACACAGACACAGTCCTTGCCCTGAGGAACTTTAAATGTAAAAGCAGTATGCAGTGTGGGAGAAGAAAGTCCAGTATAATGTAATTTTGATATGATTACATGGTAACTTGGGAGAATGCTGCATGTTTCCTGAGAGTTAACACAGTAATCTTCAGAAACTCATATGAGATATACACATCTCTTATGCCATAATTTCACATCATGTGGTTACTTCTGCTGTGCATTTTGGAGAAAAGCAATTTTATGAAAACATTAAGAGTTTAAAAATTGTTTTAAGAGTTATCTTTTTCTGATCTTTTTTTGCCTGTGAAGTAGGCTTGCTTTATTTATCATGCATG
>NC_044279.2:27535204-27550204 GCF_004027225.2 Strigops habroptila
ACATACGACTAGACTGAGGTAGTGTACCTTATTAATATTTCATTTTGGTACAATATACTTGCATTAACTCTCTTAACACAGGTATCATATTGTTCCAAGACAGAGAACCTAAAACATCGTAACAAAGATTATACTAAGAGCAAAGCCTTGAAAACTACAGTCATTAGTCCTGTCACCCCCTATAAAGTTAATGGGTTGGAAAAATGGTCAATCTTTGGACTAAAAGTTGATATTTAATTGAAAGAAAATGTTTTTTAATTGTAATGGGGATTTTGCATTAGTGTGAACATGAAAAGGTACTAAAGAATCTAATGCAAGGTTATGTATTGATTTCCATCTCAACGCTAGTGTAAAATGAAGGAATATTTCTATTTCATAAACAACCTCGCCTATTCAGCACCATGACTTCTTATTTGTTTTTAGGGCACAGAAGACAGAATTGAATGAAAAGAACGAATAATAAAATATTCTCGGACATTGTTTTGCTGGTGAATAGGACAAAAGCCATGACACTGCTGTAAACCCTGACTGATTCTGTGCCAGAATTATCAAGATGTGATATGTCGCTTTCACGTTTTCCAGGGTTATTTGATTCAGAAAAGCAAGAGCATCTGTAAACCTAGCACTACACTGCCTTAATCAAAACGGTTTTAGTGATCGTGGATTATAACAAGAGAGACCTGACATAATGGATGTGCAAAGTCTGCCCACAGAATTAGCATCACTATAGCCTAGACGGATGGACTTATTTAGAAAATGTAGTTTTTCTTGAAAAGGATAATGCTTAAGTTAAATGAATTTAAATTCTTAGTATTAATAATACTTAGAACACTATGTTGAATTGGGAGATTTCATTTTCCTTTTAATACAAACTTACATAAATAAGGTTCTTTTAAATCCTATACAGTTTTCTCCAATGATAAGCCATTATTTTGACATTCCACTTTATGCACTTATAAACGAAAAATTTATCAGGAGTGATACCTACCTAAGATTTGCAAGTCAGTATAAGTTACTTCATTTAAAACTGAAAGACAGCAGGAAAGACGGAGAAAGCATTGCAAATACTTTATGAAAAGTATTGCTATAATTCTATTATAAAAGTTATTGTGATACTGCATACTTGTGGTCTCCTGTTAAGGTGCTTCTCTTACATACCCTGTAGCCTACCATTTGTAAACACATCTTTTTGATGTTTCTGCCAACATCCTGGCAACAAAGCAGTGCAATTTCAAATGAGCTAATTAACTTAATTGTTGATGAAGCATGAAACAGTTCATTCACCCTGTTAGCTGCACCATGACAACATAAGAGTCTCAGCCCCTGAAGTTACTCATCTATATAAGCCTATCTGTAGCTTTCCATTAAGATCTATTGCAGCCAAAATGAGCACAGCTCTTCTAACAAAGACCAGTCCATAATGTACATAGGTAGAAAATCACTGCTGTTGCTGAAAACCCAAATGCACACAGAAATACTAGTAACTACTTAAAAAATAAAAATGGGAAAAAATGCAAAAAACTATTGTAGTTTGAAGCTGCAGATGAAAAGCAAAAGCTCTGTCACTTATTTTCTAAATGCTCTGATTTAGGCAATAGCTGGCAAAACCAAATACTGAAAGGGAAAACTTTTGACATCACTATTCAGTCCTAAAAGGTGTAAACCCACTTGTTCACGTGGGTTTTTTCTGTGTGTCTATCTTGTGCACATACAAGAGTAAAAGCAAAAATAAATCAGCAAGTGAGAGCTAAATGGCCCCGCTTAGTCCTTTGTGCTTTTTTATTTATACTATGCACATTAATTCCCACTATATACAGTCAGAAATTAAAATGTGCTTTTTCATACCCCTACTATTCAATATACAATCTAAAGTATCTCTTCAAATTTTCTGAGGCTCCATTTCAGTAAAGGGTAATAAGAGGATTAAACACTGTGCTATTGAAAGGCCTGCAAAAGTGTTCAACATGAAAGAAAGGATAACGATTTGACCCTCTGCAGATAGCCTCGATTACCCAGTTGCTTGGAATACACAAAAAAAAAATCTCTGACATGATTTACAGTAAAACTTTGTTCGCCATCCTTCTCTTTCCCTTGCCTTAAACAGCCCTGTACCAATGAATAGAATTCCACCTACTTTAAAAATTGTCCAAAATCTTCACAAACACTTTCACAGCCAGGCCATTTGCAAACTCCATGACCATAGAGAGTATGGGAGGCCCCAGTTTCCTCATGTGACGAGCTGTAGCAAAAGAATAAGGCATCAGATTCATCTCAAAAGCCATAATCGTTCGAGGCTGCTAGCGCCTGTCAGGTTACGATCAGTGACAAACAGGTCAAAACAGGTCAATTTAGCTCAGAGCAGTCAGAAAAATTTAATCGTTCTATTGAATAGTTCAACTGCCAAGGCTAGATGATGTTCCAATTAGAGAAGAAATAGAGCCAAAGATGACTGTTAATAAAGGAAGAAAAAATAAGATGACTGTATAATACCATATGCTAATTCTGCCATATGACCTTGGTGTAACATTTCCTATAAATAAAAAATATACTCAGAAGTAATCAATTATGAGAATACTGAAGACAGTCAGATTTTTTAAATATTGGAAATGTTGCTACACAGTATTTGAATTTTCTGCTTAAATGTGTGTAAAAATAAAGTTGTTTCCATTAATAAACATTTTTATTCACAAGTGTTGCTTCCACACCTACTCGGCTTCATAAAAAAACCCCAGCTGTATTCCGTGCCTTTTTTTGAAGCCTCAATAGTTTCATCCACATACAGTTATCAAAGAAATTCAGGGGATTGTCCCACAGAGGTGGGTGTCAGCTACACATCCTGAAGCAATGAACCACTCTCTGAGATATAATCACAAAAGTAATACTAACTGAAAGTACTACTATAACAGTATTCAGAGAAGAATTAGTTTTTAAATAAAACAAAATAACGATAAAAAAAGTTCTCACAGTCACATGAGAACCAGAGACACTTAAATTATAGTCTCTTATTATAAATATTAAAACAATTAAATGGAATATTTATTTTAAAACACAATTATTTACAATTTAGGTTATTTAGATACAAATTAAATTTCATCTTATATTGAGATCATTTACATCTGACTATGCTCATATATTTACTAGTAAGTGCTACTGTGTACTGTGTACTTTTGTATGTATTTAATCCCTTACTTGAAAATGAGGAATAGTGAAGAATATCTGTCAATGTGTCTGAAAAATTATTTTAACTTTATCCATATGGTTGAATTCCACTGTATTACACTAAGGCCACCAAAAAGTTGTACGAAATGCATCAACTGTGTTATTGTCGTGCATATACGAAAGAAAATTCAGTGGTTTTCTTCACAAGAGACAAACAATGTAAGAACTGTTTTAACGTACTAATTTCTAAACTGCTCTTTACATAAAATCTTTGCACTGAATTACAGCCTTGACAATTAAGATAGATGAACATTTTCAATGAAACCAGCAGTGTGATTCAAGAGTAAGAGCTGGACTGCCAGATGTGTTAAATCAAATATGAATGAAGCTACGTGCCTACAAAAGTGCCCACAAATCTGCACTTACACTTCTAAACCAGCACACTCTCTTCTGGGCTTTCTTATTTTTAACAAAACTACCATAAATTCATATGCTATAAAAACACAGGCTGGTAATTGTCATTGTGTCTGCAAAATTAGACATCGCTATTGAATATGATGCCCTATTGGTAAACAATTCTGAAAAATCATGTCTCTGTGATCCTTAAGTAACCTGTATCCAGTGTTATTTTGTTGGAAATAATGTGACTTTTGATGTCAAACAACAGCTTTACATCAAATGATAAGCATAGTTGAAATCTTGTCAGAATTACCTGTCTCGCCTTGCATTTAGAACTGAAGACTGTCCATTCACTATGGAATGATGAGTTATTGGTGGTGATGCTTTGGAAGTGGTGGAGGAGGTAGTAGAGGAGGAATTGTTAGTAGTGAGGTCTAGCCCTCCATGTTTAATGCCATTGTCTTCCATACTGTGAACTCCAGTCACTTCTTTCCATAACTGCTGAATCTCAGCAGGACTTAAGCCAGCTATAAAATGAAAGAAAGCCCCACTAATATAACAAAATAAAGAGTTTCATATAATGAGCTCAGTGTTATTAATGGATTAATGCCAACAATAAAGCTGATGCTGTTTTTCCAGCACAATCAACATGTAGTAAAACATAAAGTCAGAATTTCTTCTGTCAGAATCCAGGTAATCTAACTGTCTTCTCTTGTGTTATAAACAGTCAATTAGAAATCACCAGTGTTGATAATATTATACTCCTGAAAACATTGCTCAAAGATCAAAGGCTGAAAGCTACAAAGAACTTGCAACTATCTCTTGAAAGAAAAAAAACAACAACCCTAAAAAAACTTCTGGTCAAGATTTCTGTTGTCCGCTTAATCAATTTCTTGACATGGAAATGTAACTCAATGCATCCAGTCAACTCAAGTGTTATAATTCCTCTTAATAAAACATGTAATGGAAAATAGAAAAACATATTACACTAAGGATACAAACATGGATATTCTCTTTAAACACTTAGGAACAGCAGTGAGTGGGGGAACATAACTGACTAGAGAAAAATCAGAAGATAACATGAGATCTTAACAGGTTTAATATTTGAGCAGAACACATCTGACTTTAATTAATGACACCCACATATTCACTAGTCCTGTTTAATATTTACGAAAATTGTTCCATTTTAAAATGCATCTCAAGAGGCAAAACCCAAGTGACTATTTGGAAGAACAAACCCACAACAGCGCAGAGCTAGATACAGGTGACTGCTGAAGCTCTTCGGTACCATTCAGTGTCACCACACAACTAGAAAGCCAACAAAACTGGCCCATTTACAACTCTTTTCACACAGATGAAATTACACAGAGTGTAGACCATCAGATTTCTCCATGATTTTTTTTTAGTCCAGCCCGACTGCGGAAAATAAAGTGGAAGGTTTGGCTAGGAGAAAGGAGACTGTCTCACCAGTCTCCTGGGGTGATGGGCAGCCACACAAAATTTGAAAAGCTTCTCAAACTCCTCAGTATGTGCTATATGCACAGCACTGTTCTGGAGTCTAGCCACCAGATCTTTGCACATAGAGCTTAAATTTGCTCTCTACTCCATTTGTAGCCTGGAAACTTGTACTTTCCAGGATTAATCCTAGACCACAAATAGCAATGTCTCGTAGAATGTATTCATATGTATGTGTTAGGTTTACTTGGCTTGAGTTGAGCACATTGCACGAACTCATGGAAACTTCCATTACAATATGCTTCTGCCTGAACTAAAGACTCTCGAAACACAGGCAAGAGAAGAGGTGTGAGCATTCTCTTATCTTGCCACCAAACACACAGCTAGGACAGGAAATTCAGATTTTGAAAGATGTAGAGTTCATCAGAAATATGTATTTTTTCTGTCATTGCCAGTCTTCATAAGTTTGACATCTCTCTTTTGAAGAATACTAAATTAAGAATGAGAAGTCCAGAGAACTTCTTGTGAAAGATCTTGTTTCACGGCCAGGTTTTTCAGCCTAAGATTATTTGGTCCAGAGGTATCTTAAAATCTAATTCTGTCTTCTGTACCTTGTCTCAACGAGTGAAATTAGGTAAGACATGCTCACAGTATCTAGATCTGCTGGAATGCAAAACATTCAGAATGCTGATGTGGTCTGAATTAAAATGCTGCTCTTTTTATTTTATGAAAGAGCTTAAATTTGCTGCTCTTTAGAAAAGGATTAAAATGCATCTATTCATTTAAAATTTTCATTGAGGATAGTTTTATTTGGTAAAGAAGATGTATTAGAAACATGTAAAGACTGTTTTTCACTGTTTGACAAATCTCTTTGTTAGATCATGTTTTACTTTGAAGACATGAACTCAGACTACTAAAAAACAGACTGAACAAAGAATTATGAAAAAGCACAGTAAGTTCCTTAATACTTCTCAATAGCTGTCTCAGAAAGTCTCACAAGTCTACACCACTATTAAAAAATAGACTAGTAATGATATACAGAAATAATAATTTCTGGAGGTAGTGTGGAAACAAACTGCTTGGAAGGTATTTATTTATTTTTTTAAAAAAATATGAAAGAACCTCATTTTTAGACTACTAGTTTGTGTCCTGCTTCCCTACTTTAAATACCAACACTCATTGGCAATCTCAATTAATGACAAAGAGAAAAAGGTTGGAATGTAAGACTTAAAACTTCAATTTACATTGTATTTGCACAGCAAAAAGCTAGGTTTTAAGGAAGCAAGGGAAGAAACCAGGCTTTAATTTACTGCATTAGAGAGACAGGCAACGGGAGTGATGGTTATACTAGCTGTAATTGTTTAATGAAGGTAAGTAATTACTGCCATGTTCATGAGGTATGTTCCAGCAACACTGCAAATAACCCATTTTAGCACAGTAAATAATAGTTACCCACAAATGTAATCACAATTCAAAATGAAAAGTAATGTATTAATTTAGGTGGCATGATACACACAGTGCATTATTTACTTCAGACTCTTCTCTTCCTCCTGCTGTCGAACAAAATAAACTAATTTTGTATTGAAAAGAAATAAAAGCCAAGACTAAACCCATCTGTTTGGATAAACATATTGCTGTGTCTTGCAGTGAGAAAACTTTCATTGGACAACATCAAACTTTGGGCCCTGGGGGAGCTGAGTAAGAGCTGCCCCACAAGTGGGTGAAGGAATGAGGGCTGGTAGCAGCTGCTCAGCTATCTGCTGGGCAGCCCCTGCCTCTGTGTGAAGCTATGGATGGAGCTGTGTCTCCACTCACCCAGATTTTTTTAAAATCAGACAAATTTCTGTCTGGGCTCAGGCTGGTTAATTTTATCACTTCTTCAGAGCAGTCTGAAAGGCTGCCTTTTAGGATAAAAGGATTAAGGGCAGGCACTTAAAAAGTATAAAGTTAATAAGCAGATTTGTAATTAATTGTAAATTATGGCAATTTTGTAGTTTCTGTGTCTAAAAAAGTCTAACTCCCATTTTAAAAGAGACCTGTAAAATGGCTGACAGATATTTTTCTGTGGATGTAAAAGTAGAGTAAGTTTTAAAGTTTCAAACCTTCAAAATACCCTCTGCACACTCAATTAAAGGAGAAAGGATCAGCAAGGGGATCCAGAGAGGTATAAAAATTAGTGTCTATATTGAAAAGGGCATATACTGTTTTGCTATGCAGTTTACTAACACCAAGAATTTCAGGATTTTGAGGTTAGTTTTATATCTCTTTTCACCACTATCTACTCTATTTTTATGTTTGAATAAGTACTTAATTAAACTATCACTTATAAAACCCAACCATGCATCTGTCTTTTATTTTCCTACATGGGTTGTTTTTTTTCATTGTTTGGTTTCTGTTGTCATTTACAGTCCTTTGCATTTAGCTAGCATCAATGCAGCATTACATGGAAGTAACTCACAGTAAGCCACTGGCTTTGGGTATGCCATAGTGAAGGTCTTGTCACAAAACAAATGCTAAAACACTTCTTGTATCTTATTTGCTATACCTGACTATCAAGAAAACATGGTAAAGATTCCTGTCCTTCAAAGGCAGTTACTTCTTGGAGCAAACACTGTTTCTAGACATGAACCTCACAGCTGTACTTGGAAATTATGTCTCGTCATACTAACAAATGCCAACCCCATGCTCTCTTTGCCACTAACAATTTGTGGTTTAGAGGACTCTTTATGACAAATAACTTTCAAATATGAATACCCCTGTGCTTCTCATCATTCTAGCCATACATGTAACTCAGCAATCTAAACGGATGTATATAAAAATGTGTTACATATATATGAATCTTTCTGTATAACCATGTTATACATCTTGCAGCACAGTGGAAGGAGAAAAGTATCCTTTTACCACATCCAGTCTGTATTATCTTAAATAAATTCTGAAGGTTTCATTTAATACTGCCACAGAAAATGTCTGTCATAAAAGTAGCTAAATTTTATGAGAAAAACAAAGGAAGCTTGATCTTTTATGCAAACCCCAATGAAGGGACACTATGTTAAATCTAGTAAGTACTACTTAGATTTGTAAATATTGGATACATTTGGATGTATTTTGATGTGTAAATTTAAGGTATACGAGAAAGCCTCAACAGATCCGAAGCTATTAATCTTATTACGTCATTATGAATGGGACTGGGTGCTGTGGTGCCTTCCTATGAAAGACAACGTGCTGTAAGAGAGCCCACAGAAAGAACTCCAAGCCAGTCACAACTCTGGATTTAGTTCTCTCTTTGTTTTAGCATCTTGCTGGAAAGACTTTCTTTCTTACCCTCATCACTAACTTCACCTCTCCTGGCAGAGTGAGTGGCCTTTCTGGAGATGCAGAGGGTTTTCCACAGGAAGCTGTCTTCTGATTTTTAAGTTTGCACATCCACATCAGGGCTATGAAAAACTGAGGTCCTATCAATGTACTCATGTATCTAAAGGAACCCTACATACACACTAGATACTAGAACTAGGAAAGAAAATCCGAAGAATTAAATACTTGATTGGAATTCCATATAACTAAAAAAACATAAAGGCAGAAGCAAACAAGAGATTAATATACCTTAAAAGAACAATCCAGATGTATTTTAACTGTAAAATTTTGAAGTTTTTTATTTATTATCAGCCTTTTTTTGTCATGACTTCAGTTACACTTAATTCTTTGAGTAGAAGAAAGCTCTTAAGAAGAACTGTTTACTAGCTCTCCTAAAAATTTAATAAAAAAAGTATTGTTTTTTTCTATGTTTTTCTACTAGAAGTGGATGAATGAGCGTTGCATTAAACTAATGAATATCAATGCAACTGGGTAGGAGTGCTAAGGGAAATCTGTGGGGATTGCTTAATGTGAGAGAAAACCTGAGGAATTCCTCTTGCAACAGATGGAACAAGAGGAGACTGCAGAAGGCAAAGCTGTTTGGAGGGAGGCTGTGTTTCAATTGCTTTTATTCCACTCTGGTCCAATGTGACTTTGTACAAAAGGAAACCAGCTTTTAACAGTCTCATGTGCCAAAATTCATGCATCAGCTTGCTTCCCCACTGCTATTCTCAAATAATAATACTGTGATAGCTTACTTAGGACTCTTTTTTATTGTTGTAATTTTAGTAACTTTAGATATGCTTGTGTCACAGCTTTTCCACACCACACGATGTATGGAATTTACACACCTCCTTGGAACTCTGCTTTCCAGGGACTGAGGATTTTAGTGGGTAAACCTTTCTCATGCCTTTTTTCTGTCTCTTTTTTTTTTTCTTTTTATTGTCTACACTGTTGTCTATATACTGTGTACTCTGCTTTTGGTCATCTGATTTCTGAAGCCTCGGTTTCATAATAGTTATCTGGTGGAGGAACCAGATACATGCGTAAAGACCAATTAAGAGTAATGTTGCCTGTCATGAACACAGTCTAAACAATGCTCATTGCAGGACTGGAACGTCAGAGATCAGAGTATTGTGTAATTTTTGACAGACATTTAGCTCACCTCTCTATGGTAACACAAACAGAAACACATACCTCACAGGTTACAGAGAGAGTCCTTAAAAATAGGAAGTCTTTGGCCTTATCTTAAAATGTAAGCAGCATTTATCTCCAAGTTAATTTACTTTTCAAAAGTGCATGCTCTATTTTCTTTCAACCACGAATGTATTTGTGTCAAGTAGTAGAGCTTGAACCCATTTTCAGCACTGAGAAATCTTGACCATTGTGACAAAGGGATTTTTTTTTTAAAGTCTTTACTGTTGTCAGTCATAATTCAGTACTATTGGAATCACCACCTTCAAAACTCATCATATTTTACATACTTAATACAAAGGAATAGCAAAAAAAATTAATCCTAAGGCTTGTCCCTAAATTCACGTCATAAATTGAAGATTCAAAGTGCTTTTCAATGCCAAACACTTTCTTTTTTTAGAAAAAAGAAAAAAAACAGGAGGTTTGGAATAGCTTTAATATCACTAGCTGATATATTTTATATCTGTTTGCTTATATTAAATATAATGATAATGTTTCCATTAAATCAGATTTTGGTAATTCCTCAGAGAAAAACAATGGTGCTTGAATTGTGTTGCTATTAGAAATTGTTTTCAGCACATAAGGCTAATAAATATGCATCTTATATCTAAGAAAAAACACTCAAAAGCTGTTTTCTTACATAAAAGTATGCTGTGAAATTTACCAGCCTCAAGAAAATTTAGTAATATGAGTAATAAAGTTCTAACAATAAAGTATGTTTAAGTGTCATAACAGGAAGCTGCTGCAGTTTAGATGCATATAGAATGGTCAAAAAAGTTGTGAATTAGAAATTACTCCGATCATACATTACTGGAATACCTTGTGGCAGAGACTGGACAGGAAGAGCAGACTGGCCAGGTGGGATGGAAATGAGTCCCTGACGCTGAAGGTTCAGCAGATGTTGCTGCTGCTGAAGTTGTTGCATCTGGAGGAGCTGCTGCTGGAAGACAAGCTGCTGGGCTGCCAACTGCTGCTGCTGCTACAGAGAGAAGAGGGGGAGGAAATGCAGCAAAAAGTAAAGTGTGCAATGAAGGCTAGAATGGCAAAAACGTAAAATCAACTTCTTTCCCTTTAATCTGAGTTATTAAATAATAATGCTATTTGTAGAATATTCAGGCAGTGAAAGTGTTTGAAATTTTCTATTATATTCATTCAAGCTATTAGGTATTAGGGAAAATGGGAAGATACATTTAATGACACACTAAAGAAAAGGGTCAAGAGAAAGTATATAACATCTGTTTCAAACAACAACAAAAAAAGCCCAGCTCATGGCAGATGATAACAAATTTATCTATGCTAAAAGTGTAACTCTTTACAGCAGCCTGTGATTTGAAGGCACTCTTATTTTTCCAATTGACTAAGTATGGTCTGCAGTGGCCCATGAACATAGTCTCCAGTGATCTATTAGTAAACTGGGATGTAGCCTTCATTTCGCTGGCCTGTTAGCTCGCTCTCTTCCCTTGTTGGAATATATTAAAGGAGCATTGCATTCAAGGCAACGAAGTGCCCTATTATGGAGCAAAAGTGTAAGTTCCAATATTGTGAGGCATTTCAAGACAAACTGGAGGCTGCAAAGACACAGGAGGGTATGTGAAGGCAGTCACACTTCAGAGAAAGACAAGCTGCTGTGGAAGACCTTTCCTTTCTAGTTTGGGGAAAAGAGAAACTTCTGATGCGCTCACTGGAAAACAGACTGCATAATGGAGCAAGTCATGTGGATTGCCCAGAGCCTCCGGAGAAATACAGGAGCAATTTCTATTCCATAGTTGATGGCTGTCTGAAATTCTATTCACAAATCCAAACAGAAACAAAGCCTCAGGAGGTCACAACTGCTTCCTTGACGTTTGCATAATGGGCAGCTTGAAGACAATGTCTAGGATACCTGCTGATCAATTTAACTACTTCAACATGTTTTGTTTGTGTTATGTTTATATTTGATGCAGTTTGCTGACAAGTGAGAAACTCACTTGTCAGGTTGATTTATGAGCACATCAAACTGTAACTTTCTACTCGCCACTTCAAACCTACAGTAGCAGTTCATTAATCAGGGGCCTGCGACTTTGAAATCTCTGCTCAATCGCTCTTTTTCAGTCATGGACTAAATTTGCATGCTTTCTGAGCTGTGCCACTGAGAAAAGTAAGGCTCCTTCCCCAACACAGATTGCCTGTGAATACGAGATAATCAGTACGGTGTCCACCACACAGCTTGTTCTTTGTACGCTCAGATTCATTAGTGAACATTAGGCGACAGCGGCAGTAGACTGCTCAAATCCTATGTCTCAGAAAGGGGAGCAGGAGAATTATACTGGCACTGCTATTAAGCCTGGTAAAAACATAAGACCAAATCTTGCTACAGGAAAAGATCTAAACTAGTCTCGTCTTTTCTATGCTTCTGACAGCTCAGACTAGTACGCATCAGCAAAGGTCTTAGCTCCTACCTCTTTTGCTTGCTTTCCTGGATGCTGTTGCTGCTGCTGTTGCTGCTGCTGCTGCTGTTGTTGTTGCTGTTGCTGCTGCTGCTGTTGTTGCTGTTGTTGCTGCTGTTGTTGTTGCTGTTGCTGCTGCTGTTGCTGCTGCTGCAAAAGCTGAAGATGTAACTGCTCTTGCTGTTTCTTGTAAAACTCTTGTAGTTGTTGCTGAATAAACCATTTTGACTTTAATAAATAAAGGCAAAAGTTTCAAGTATTATAAATCTCCTAAACTCTTCTAGATTGGCATATGGTAGCGTAGCCATTAAGAATCACCTCATAACAAAAAATGTGATTTGAAGAGGCAGATCTACATACATTTTTTTTCCAAGGCGGTTCTGAAATTTTCCAATGCAGATTCCAAAATATCCTAAACAGAAGGGTATAGAAAATCTGTATTCTAAAGGGAATGCAAGAGCCAAATTAACTCCTCAAATAACTACACCTAAGTTCCTCACATCCTACATAACCAATCAGAAACTGTACTCATCCACTTGCAAGAAACCTACAAGTCACTAAGGCCAAACTAAACTGTCTGTTTCTTAGGGGAAAAAAGTAATTAATCTGTCAATCTGTTTAGCGGGATGCTGCATTCACACATGAAGGTGAATTGCCTGTAATAATCACGGTACTGGATATTAAAGTGTTTAAACATACAGTGATTGAGCTGTGACTATGACAAACAGACACATAATTTTCTGTATGACAATTAAGCACGCACCCAAAAATCCACTCTGTGTTACGCCCGAGGTACTGATCGCTGACACTATATTTTATGAATAACAAGTTCATGGATTCTTCACTTAGCTGTCAGGTTTTATGCTAAGGAAACAGTAACCTCCTCCTTTTTAGCCCTATCTGGGACAAATTTTTTGGATGTAAAAAAACACAAAAATAAAAAAAAACCCCTTTTCCCCATGATGAAACAAGCTGTTAAGTTCAAATTTCATAACCGCGTACCATTTATGTGACTAAAAGGAGCACTACGGTGTTATGAATTTTAAAGCAACAATTATCTACAACTCTATTTGCACTTCCTTTGGCAAGTCTACAATTAAAATGTGCCTAAGCACTTGAAAATTTAAATATCAATTTGTTTGGCATTTGTAATGCATCTGCCACTGCTGCTGCTGTTTTTAATATAATATTCAATGTTTCAAAATCGCAATTTCACACTTCTGCAATTAAAACAAGAAATTTAAAGACTGAGAAGTTTCACATTTATTTTTATTCTTTTTGGGGTAACGAACGATGAAGACCCATAAAAATCTGGCTGACACTTGCACAAATGCCCTGTGCTAACAGTCCAAAGCAGGTAACACACATTACCTGCTGCAACATAACTGCTTGCTGCTGCTGGAGAAGGGCTTGAAGCTGCTGTGGAGACAACACTTGCTGCTGGAGAATCTGCTGCATTTGCTGAGGGGTGATCACCTGGGGAGTCATCATGGCCACTGACACAGGCACCTGCACAGGCAAAGAAAGATATCATCATCAAACACATTTTAGTTCACCTGCACCACAGCCGTACATCTTTTTTATTTTGTACCAAAGATGGACCATTATTTTTTCCGTAATATTTATCACTGCAAAGTTCCAGTTTCAGTCAGAATCTGTTATTTTAAGACCACAGTACTGTGGCACTCTATTTCCAGAGGCATCAGATTCGATCAGACTCAAGCTTTATGTTTCACATCTATGTATTCCTGCAAGAAATTTAAACATTGGCTAGTACAAATGTGTATTTAAAAAAAAAAGATCACATGGCAGGCTCTCAACACTTCATAATCAATCATCTTATCAAGTGTCATAATGTTACAAACAGAAAAATCTATTGAGACTGTTTCAAAAGATACGATTAAAACAGACAGCAAAATAAGTATCTCAAAGCAGTAAATGTTTTCCACAATAAAGACACTTAGCCTAGAAAAATATTTGCATAATACATCACTTCAGTATAAGAAAACCATTCTTGTGTGGCTAGTCTTTTTAGGAAGTCTGATTTATAAAGGAATAAAAAATGCCATGGCCGTATTGGAGTATAGAGCAAGGGCTGCTGCCTCAATCACCCAGTCTATGCAGAGAGAAACGTGATCTCAGCCACCCCTAACTGAAAACTGAAAGGTGGGAAACCTTGCCATAAGATAGTTGATTTGTAAACTAAACTCTAAGAATGCATTTTTGTGCAGGTGCTGTTTTGGACGCAGCTTTATTTTGTGTCTGTTATACACTGAGATGAAGTGTCTACATATGCATAAACACCCACCTACACACATGCTCTCAGGAATATATATGTGAGTTGGAAAGACACAGCAAATACGTGTGGTTGTATATCTAGTCCCATGAAAGAGTCCGAAGTATGTGCCGAGCCCGTTGCAGCAGACATGCTGTGCGAAACCATTGCTCAGGCTAACCAGGACATAGTCAAACAGCTGTCAGCAGGCCAAGTTTTACACCCATGAAAAAGCAGCCGCTCACTTGTCTAGCAAAATTCAAATGTTTTTTCTGTATATAATAGCAAGCTGGCATATAAATACTGCTTTGTGAGATGTCTGTAGGACATTCCAGTCTTCCGTAAATCAGCAAAAATAACATTATGATGAATAAAATAAATCATGATCAAACCTTCTGAGGAAAAGCTTTTCTAACATTTCTATTACTTGAATCTATCCCGAAAGACTTTGTATAAATCTAACAGAGGAAAAAAGAAATACAAGTCTGCTGAAGTTTACTTTTAGAAAAAATTACTTCATCGAATATTACACAGAATACCACTTTTCACACAATTCATCACAGCATAAATTATAGTCTTAAAATTGTGACTAATTAGGAGTCTGAAAGTAGAAGTACCAGCCATTACTATAAAAGTCTGATAATCTTTTGCAAATGGTGAATGAAATTACTAATGAAATTCAATAATAAAAATTCTGAAGGTCATACTCTAAAATACAAGTGGAAAAGACAAACCAGACTT
>NC_044279.2:27555204-27670204 GCF_004027225.2 Strigops habroptila
TATGGAATAATGTTTGAGGTATATTGGTTATATACACCAGGATCACAGAAACATAAGCTTAGCTTTTGGATGCAGAGATGGGCACATACCAGCTAAACTTTGATGCAGCTGCTCTGATGTACTCTAGATGGGAATCTGTTCCCAAGTTTTGGGTCCATATTGGCCCTTGAAGCACAGTGGCTGGGGAAGCAAAGCGGAAAAGGTGAGCTGTGCACCAAGCAGTGCCCAACTCCTTTCAGGGCAACATGGTAACTAGTGATAGGTTTGCCAAAACCATTTAAATGCATTGTTGGGTGAATATGGGGCAGACATACCGCAGACTGGCTAAAAACCTTCTGCTGCTCTCCCCTGCCACCTTACCACAGTGAGAATTTGTCCAAACGTGACCTCTTTCACAGCACTGCTTTTGTTTCAGTGGTTGCACACTCAACCGATCTTACTATGGCTGCCTTCCAACATCATCTGTGGGAAGACAAAGTCTTTACTTTCCACCAGATATCATCCCTCTGCATGGGGCAGCTAAATTTGGACTCTAGCTAGCATTCAGCAACTACAATATGTTTTTATAGATAAACATTCCTTCAGTATCTCTGAATATTGATTTAAGATGCAGTAGGGAACAATGGCTATCTCAACCCACATTTTATAACATGTTATATTCAGGAAACGGAATTTCATGCATGACCATCTGAAGCACAACATATTCCACACCATTTAGAACTGTCTCAGGTTCTCCTTTCATATTAATCATTTCTACTTAATTTAAAATTTACCAGACACCTTACCACTGAGAAATATTCCAGTTCAAATATTTGACTTGAGTTGCTCATCTTTTGTTTAATGACCAACTTTTTATATGTATATAAAACAGTGTTTAAAACGTAGTTTTGTTCCCTCTTTCTGAATAGACTTTCCCTATTACTTTTTACCAACTAGTTTCATTGAAAGGTTTCCAGCGTTACAGGTAATGTAAAGTCCATTAGGTCAGGCTCTTCATAGCATGACATGCAGTAAATTACAAGTGCTTCGAGCAGCTCAGTGAATTACAGTTCATCACTTTGAAAGGTTCCCACTACAAGACTACAGATATCAGATCTGGCAGTTAGGATCCAATTAATACTTTGGTCAGAATAATCAGATTGCGTGTGTAAGACTTGTATAATTCGTTTATTGCTTCCATGCATCTTCTGTCTGTAGGTAAATTTGTTGCTGTTATTTCAAAGCTTGGAATCAGTATTTCACTTGCCTTTAGGTTATATTTCAAGTTCTTTTGCTGTGCAGTGATGAACTCTCCCTGTTCTAGCAATTTAGATCACTTGTCCTGTAGATATTACTGCTTGAGAAATGGTTTGTTTCTAGTGGTTTTGTTTTCTATTCTTACCATGTCATTATATGTCCAGAAAAAAATTGCCAGCAATTTTTACTAAGCACATTTTATTTAGTGTAACAGAGACAGTTTTCTCCAGTGTGATGATTGTGAATCCCACAGAACACCCAGATACACTGTGACATATGCATTGACATTTACATGTGTACTGTCATGCAAAACCATTTCCTGCTACACTGAATATAATACTATAACTGAATGAAAAAACATTCTGATTTTGTGATATCATTTTTCAAGCCACGGTCAGTGTACATAAAGGTTCTTCAGTATAAGCCTCATCAGAGAAGAGTAATGGATTTCAAATTCTGTGTTCTTACCTACCACTTTACAGTGAATTGCACTTTCAAGTCTTAGAGGCAGTGAAATTCCTTGGAAAGAACTCAACTTGCCCAAGGTATCCCACCTTTTCCAGGCGAGAGCAGTAGTGAACAGATGTGCAAATGCTGGAAGTTCGAAATGCAGAAACCGGTAAACTGGATAAGCAAAAAGATCAAAGACTACTAACACCCCCACTAAGTTGCATTTCCTATGTCAAAACATGATAGTTGTCTTCAAGACACTCTTTCCTTTTCTCTTCCAACAACCTTGCCCTTACAAGGTATATAAAAGGTTATATGTGATTCACGTATACAGCAACGTATACTTCTGCTCTTCATCAACATAAGCATTTCAAATTCTACAGGAACAAGAATCAAAACAGAAATTTAAACTTATTTCCCAGTTTGAAAGTGTTTTGAGAACAAACATTATCTAAAGCCTTATGGATTTGAAATGTGAGTAATGGGATATGAAGCTCTAGGGCAACAGCACACATTTGCCCCAGGTCAATGACACAGGAATTACTGCTGGTTGAAACTATTTGATGGCCAATAACTTTCCAAGTTTCAGTCCAGTTTCTAATGAGCTACAGTCCTTGTAAAAAAATTACAGTCATATTGTACTACGAGACCTACAGAAAGCTCAAGGACTGTATGGTTTACAGACGAAACTAGCTTTTCAGAAGTACTGTACTATTTGCTTATCAGAAAACCAGATCCATCTGCACTGTTTCCCTCTTACGAAACAGTGGTAGCAAGAACACAGACTGCCTGCAGCCAGGCAAATCACAGCTTGTAACTTTAGCTGTTTAAATTAGGAGTGTCTATATGCTATTAATATAGTTGAGAGAGAAAGAGAGAAGCTCCTTTAGATGGCAATTCAGACAGAATAAATTGAGCTCTGTTCTGAATTCTGAATTGTTCTGAGAGCTTCTTCTCCATGAATCGCACGAGGAACCTCCTCATGTAGGCACGTAACAACATTCAGTGATGAGAATATTTCATTTCTTTTGTGCTGTGAAACAAAACATGAGCGTATGACTGAAGCCCACAGAAGTGAAGAGGCAGAGAACTACCCATGTCGAGCCATTCAGAGCCACCAAAATTATTATTAAAGTGGAAGTGTATGAGGTATCCTGTATGCTTTCCAACCAGAATTGGATTACCTACAAATAATTCTCAGTATACATGTAAATAGGTATCAATTAAAATCTTTTATTGATCTTACATAACTATTTGAGAATATCAGTATACTGTGCTAAATGATAGGATTATTGTACTGTTGCTGTGTTTTGATTCTCAATACACAGAAGACAGCCTTAGAAAATTTCAGCAGAACTGCTGACCTTGGCCAACTTAGGTTTCTATTGGTTAAAAAAAACCCAAACCCAACAACAGCACATTGTATTTTAAAGCTATTTAATTCGATACTCTAAATTTCCAACAGAATGTACCCAAACCAGCTGAAATACTCCTTCCCCACATGCCCAAATCAACCCCCATCCCAAGACACTCAATTACCACCACCTTAACATTTTCTGCATTTGCATTTTCATTATCCCGTAAAATGAGCAACAGGCTGAAAGCTCTCATCTGTATTCATAGGTCTTCAAGAATTGGATAATTGTACTGATCCCCTCTAAGAGTTTCTATTTTAAGGGGAAGTAAAGCCTAGCCAAGAGAAATATCTTTCCTAGCTCAGCAGAACCACTCTTCTATTGCCTTTTTCCAGCTTAAAGCAGAAGAGTGTGAAATGATTCTTCTTGTAGATTCAAAATGGAGGCAACTCCACTTTCCCAAAGAAAAGTTTTCAAATAATAAATACAAAAAGCGATACAATCAGAAAGTAATTTGGCCCAACTAAATCTTGAATATTTGAAATCTTGGAATGTGTTCTCTTTCCACCAGGTAGCCAAGGAAAAAAACTGAAGCATTTCACCTGGTGCCAAAAATGGGAGACTAAATCAGGGTTGATTTTGTAATAGCAGAGAATGTGGTTATTTGAACATGCGTGATAAGTATTTATGTAGCATGATTTTCAAAGCTTGACAATCCCAAGCCAGAGTCCCATTTAAGCACATATGTGTAAGCACCAGACACTAAAATCTGTGTAGGCTGATGTAGGCCACGTGTACTGTGGCACTCTGGTGTTGTAGTCCCCTGCACTCCTCAGAACAAGGACAGACATGGTAACCTTTCTGACCTCTACTTTGTTAGATGCACAGAAGTTGAATATTGACAATCTGATTACATGCATATGGTGTGATACATTCTGGGCAAATTCTTCTCTTGTTTACATGCATGTAAACACAGTGCAGTAAAGGCCGTTGAAGTCAACAGTACAATCCCAGTGGAAACTGATATAAATAAAGCAAACGGCTGAATGTTACTGTTGCAGCTGCCCTTTTATAAGTGTTAGATATATTACAGGGCTGCACAGTGCAGAATGCAGCTTCCCCCAGAGGAAGCAAAGACCTTGCCATTTCCCTGGGCTTAAAGTTACGTGTCCTTGGTTTAAACCATGACATTATAGAAAAGACACAGTGCAATTTTTGCTTGTGTGATGCTTAGGAAAACTGGATCATTGACAGTAGCAGGAGCCAGGGCTTTCATCAGCTGCTGTTCAGGCCCATGTGAAATCTGACCACAATGTAACATGATACCTACAATTTACATGTTAGCTTGCTTATATGTTCTGAGCCTAATCATGGGATCAATTTGATATTAAGAAAATATTTACTAAAAACGAGTATTTAAAAATACATTTTTCCTAGTCTTGAGATTCACTCTATTTGTTGTTGTTGTTGTTGTTTTTCCTCAAGCAACAACAAGGAGATGTCAGCAAAAGCAAAATAAAGACAACTTTGTATGGGTCCAAATTGCAGACCACAGTTTTCATCTTCAGCTTACATAAACATATTCTAAGTATAAACTGTGGCCAGCACGTAGGTTACAGAGCTACTCTTCATTGTAACCCTTGCACATAAGACATGAGAACCCCAGTAAAGGAGAGACAGAAAGGTAAAGAGACCTGGATAACCAAGACTTGGATATCACTGCCACCTTGCTCAAGACCTGCACAATATATCCAAGATTACCATTCCAAATTCCATTCCCTCTCCTTTGAATCTTGGCAGACATAGCAAAGGTACACTCTGCAGTTGCAGAGATGAGTATCGAAGCTTATCAGTAGATATCTCAGGGATGTTATTGAGACAGAGATAAAACAAGTACTTTCTAATCTCAGCCGAAGTACCCTTTAATAGGGAAGCTTCCTCTTTACCCTGCCAACACTGACAACTACTCTGTAGTTTTATGTACATTCATCAGGAATCCATGAGTACGAACTGGTGTTAATTGCTCCTACATCTGGATAGAATGGATGGACCCCAGTCAAATTTTACAATAAAGACTATTGTTTGGCCACGGAGCAGCTGACGTGGACACTTCTTAGGTTTTCAAGGAGGAGTGTCAGGATTAGTCCAATCCACCTATTATCCTGCCTGGTGGTTGAATCAAATCCCTTATCTATCCACTTTTAGGCTCTTTTGATCTGTTTGTGATAAAAGGGGGCCATATCACCAGTCATGAAATGCAGGTCTGCAGCCCATTCATCTGCTTCTTGGAGCATGAAGAGCAGCTGAAGGAAGCTGCTTTCTAGCTCTTCACTACAAGAAAATGAATCTTGTGTCCTGTGAGACAGTGAGTGGAGGAAATCTGGTTGTAAAGAGAGTAAGGAGGCAATGCAGACACCGACTAATTTCTGACCATTACTGTTAGTGTTCCCCATTCAGCTTTGGCAACAGCCACAGATTAAAACAATGCAAGAGAACAGTGGCCAGCACCATCAAGGGAGGCCAGAACTACAGCAACAAAACACTTGTCAGGCCACGCAATATTTCTGTATCTGTTCATGTAACAGGTTCTGAACTTTCTATACCGATTTTCACTCATTTTTTCATTAGTTAAAATTTCTAAAACCAGTGCTGTGGAGTTGGAATAACTTGTCACCATTTTGTCTGTTTATTTGTCTTA
Organism: Strigops habroptila; assembly: GCF_004027225.2. Classification (NCBI taxonomy): domain Eukaryota; kingdom Metazoa; phylum Chordata; class Aves; order Psittaciformes; family Psittacidae; genus Strigops; species Strigops habroptila. The sequence goes on from NC_044279.2 coordinate 27,560,944, forward strand.
GGGGTGTATAATGGAAAAGTGGGGCTTCTTGGACATGAGGAAAATGGATTAATGGATCTTGAAGAATTTACACATGGACTTCATAATTCTTTTGTAAGAAACAGTCCTAGTTAAAAAGCCTGTACAGGATTTTTTTAAAGGAAAATAAATAACCCAAGGTACAACGTTTCGTGTAGGGTTTGCAAAAACACCTGCTTGGCATAGGGTTTGCAACTGCACATGCACCTAACTTTTGCTTTGTTTGTGATGTGTCATAAGAATGAGAGGATTTCAAGATTTCCCGTTCTATAAAAAATACAGACACATGCACATACAGAGTAAATATTTCCATATGCCTGATTTTGTTTCATTGTCTTGCTGTTTGTTCATATAAACACCTAACTGCATAACAAATGCAGTGTTTGAGGACTGTAGTCAGATCTATCCCACTGTACATACTGAATTTTCTGCTGCCATTCTTATACTATATAGCATCACGTGATAGCTTTATAAGAGATGATATTTTTATTAGCTTGAGTACTTTTTAGTCTTTTCAGAAATAAATAATATAGAAAGTGAGTAACAGAACAATAACTCAATCATTTGGTTAACTTTAATAGTGAAATGTCATGTCATCTAATAGAGAAAAATACTTATGGAGATCAGAAGAACTGAAGAAGTATACTGAGATCCAATGGGAAATGTAAACTATAACATGGGAGGAATTTGTCACAGCACAAGCTCCCTCTTTGTCTCATACTAGCTCCCACCTCAGATGAATATACAACAGTGTCGCATTATGAAGCAATCTATGATGTGACACTATCTCCCTAAGCCCAACCTCATTAGAATATTAACTTTAATAATTTCATAGTTTCTTACCATAAACCAGTGACTCTTAGGCCAGGTTTGTACCACATTATTTAAAGCCCCTTACTGATATGTCTCCTTGCCGTGGGCACTTCCTATTGGCAACAGAAGACAATGCGCAAATCCATGGACTTAATCCAGTTAATGTAAAACCAGAAATGCCTACATCAGCCTCTCTTTTCTACTACAGATACAGGTTAGACTGACTGCTTCTAACGGGGGTATATAAAGCCAAATACCTTAGGTTAGCCAAGAGGAAGCGACTTGCATGGTTCATTTGAAAGGCCTCAGGGTTCCTGGGTGATAGTGGCAGACAAACTGTCCCGTGTACCACATGTTGCTCTCAAACAACAGAACATTCACACCAGTAATTCCATTAACACATAGATATCCTGAAAGCAATACAGAAATCTTGCAAACAAACTAGGGCAAATATACTTTCACAACTGTCAGAGATCTGAAAACTATCCATGGCTTCAGCAGCCGGTATCCTTTGAATGTTTCTGCTAGCTTGGTGACTCCCACCAGGCTTGTAGCCAGTCCCTGCTCCCACTCTCACGGTACAGCTCAAAGCAGTGGTTTCTTCAGTACGCTGTTCCTTTCCCCAAACACACTTCCATCAGCAGTCTTGGGAGACTGCCAACACACTGTATATGTTTAAGTACCTTCCATTTACTGAAATGTCACCTCCTTCATTAGACACAGGTGAGTATCTCTGTCCTTTCATTGTCTTTCTATGTCACCTGCCAATGACTTTTTTTGTTCAAGACCATGGAAATACTGTATTCTGTTTTCTCAGTCTCTGTTTTTAGTCTAAATGAATGCCTAGGCTTACTGTGAAAACACAAAGTGCTATCTAGAGATGATGCAAATTTACAGTTTTCTTTAGAAATCATGGAGCGCACTTAGGCATGCACTGCAATGGGCAACACATCTGAAAGCCTCTCAGCTCATCACACTGTTATCACCCACAGTAAGGCAGCACTTTTTCCAAAACTACAAATACTGCAGACAGTAAGCCTGAGCTTGTTTATATTGATAATTATGGCAAAATTACCTATCTCCAAGGGGAGCCAAATTTAGTACTGGTAGAGCATACAATATTCATGAATTAATTTAATGGAACACACAACTTGGTATAGGCGCATGTAATGAAATAAATGAAGGAGCAATAAAGATGGATCTTCAGTGATACACCTGTTTAGAAACAAGTTGCAAGAACAGATTTTTCTTACCACAAAAAATGGAACTAAAAGGACCCAATTTCTGTAAAAGGTTTACTAACATAGAGCTAGGAAACATACATCATTTAAAAAAAGTTTAGAACTTCCAATGTTAAAAGTATTAAAATTACTTTCTTTTATCATTTTAATAACAATGTCTGATTTGTCAAAACAGTAAAAACTCTATAAATATCTGTTAAGGGATTATTCCAATAGCATGAAAAACTCTAGTGGAGAAATGACACAGAATATAGAACTGTCATCACGCGTTTGCATATAAAAGGCTGATTAAAACTGACAGGCACATAAACAGAAAATACATGCTATAAAATTAGTTATTTTTAAGCATGGATCTTTAAATAAAGCTGGCAAAGCACCTTCATTTTAGCTAACTCATTCTCAAGAGGAATTAAAAAAAATGGTGCAGCACCTAGCAACATATTTTCTTCAGTCTTGTATACAGGTAATAGTTTATTACAGTTTGAACATATCTTCATTAACGTATCTTAAAATATTGGTGATATTTCTTGAATAATGTATTTTTGTTAAAGATGTCACTACACATTTATAAAATAAAAGTGTTATTTATCTTTTGAAAAGGTGATCAGAACTGCAATTTACTAGATATTGGAGGCTGCTTGTCAGAAAAACCATATATAGCACTCCCATGGCTACCAAAGAGAATGTATGTTTTAAGTTCTTAGGATGCAATGTTTGTAGGGAAATGAAGAGCTTTAATAGGCCTACCAAGAGACAAAAAAACATTTTGGATTCATAACTCCTTTCAGTCAGAAACAGAAGCAGCACACTTCAAGCCAACCACCATATGAAACAACACCCTAAGTTTAAATTAATGCAAACCATAGAAAACACATATGGCTAAAAATAACCAATTCTGACAAGCAGATAGTAAAAAAAGAAAATATTTTGACATTTCTTAAACTGAAAATGTTGGCTCTTTGTAAAAGACACAGAAGTGGGGCTTAATGCATTTTATTAAAGGCTGCAATGGGCAGTGTCACAGAAGCATAGAACTGCAGAAAAGTTAGGGTTGGAAAAGACCTTAATATCATCTAGTTCCAACCCCCTGCCATGGGCAGGGATGCCTCACACTAGTCCATGTCGCCCAAGGCGCTGTCTAACCTGGCCTTGAACACCACCAGGGATGGTGCATGTACCACTTCCTTGGGTAACCTGTTCCAGTGCCTCACCACCCTCACTGTAAAGAACTTCTTCTTTATATCCAACCTGAACTTCTCCTGTTTAAGTTTGAACCTGTTACCCCTTGTTCTATCACTACAGTCCCTGATGAAGAATCTCTCTGTGGCATCTTTGTAGGCCCCCTTCAAATATTGGATGTCCCCAACCCACATGAGAGAGAAGAACTTGGACAGGGGCTCAAAGCACAGTGGCGACCTGCATTGAAGAGTCCCACTTGTTAGGGGTGCTGGTTAAACATGCAGACTCCAAGAACTCAGCCTTTTCTCTCTACTATTCACTTCAGATCAATACCACCACCCTATGAACTGGGCTACTAAGTGCCAACAGCTCCCTCAGCTGCCAGAGCAGCCTGATCGCTGGCTCTTCTCCCTGCTCCCAAGCCTAGAGGGGATGAATCCGACTCCCTTACTCCCGAAAGCTCAGAGAGCAACCTAAGATGAAGAAGAAAATGGAAACATCTTCTTTGTTAGTTTTGAAAGTAACAAGCACTTAAGTCCCTGTTTTTAAAAATCTGTTGTTCAAAATTTCTTTTCATAAAAGTGCCTAGCATTTAATAAAGCAGTACTTCACAAAGCTCTCCGAGCACTCTTGCACTGAAAATTATAGATTCATAAGAATTTGGTTTAATTTGGCTCTCTCAACACAATATCAAGAGTCACAAAGCTTCGATCCTATTGAAATTCAGTATTACTTACATCATAGTTCATTACTTACATCAGAAGTTCATTAGCTTAACTGTAGTTAATTCACACGATTTCAGTGACTCAAAACCCTGCTTACAACCAAGCAAATTGGTAAGTACTTTCCTCAACAGGCAACTTCTTGATTCAGGACTTCTGAGAGCCAGTGACCTCCCTTCAGGAAGGAGGAAAGAAACCCTGATGTTCAGCTAGTCCTGGGAAGCCTCTGTACAATCAGACAGTCATGGTGCAGCTGACTTCTGCATAACCTCAGAGACAGGGAAGGGAAAAGGAGTATGAAGTGTCAGAGACAGGCTCACTGAACTGCCAAGGTTGGAAGGCACATCTAGAGATTGTCTAGTCCAACCCCCAGCTCAGAGCAAGTTCAGGTGGAGCAGATTTCTTTTGACTATGTGTAGTTTGGGTTTTGAGTATCTCCATGAATGGAGACCCCATGACCTCTCTGGGCAACCTGTTCCGGTAGTCAGCCACCCTCACAGTAAAAGAGTTTTTTTCCTATATTTAAATGCAACTTCCTGTATTTCAGTTTGTGCCCATTGTCTCTTGTCCTATCACTGGATGCCACTGAGAAGAGCCTGCCTCCATCCTCTTTTCTTTCCCATCAGATATTTATACACACTAGTAAGATCCCCTTGAGCCTTCTCCAGGCTGAGCACTCCCAGCTCTCTGGTCCTTAAATCATCTTAGAGATCCTTTGCTGGACTTGCTCTAGGATGTCCAAGTCTCTCTTTCCCTGGGGAGCTCAGAAATGAAGGAATCTCTACTTACTGGACCACTCTACTTAACAATGAGCCTACAAGTCTTTGGCTAAATGAAGTTCTGCCTGATCCTAGAGATAGGTCACTTGGGTTTCCCAGGTTAAGGCTAGGGAGCAAAGGGACGACAGTACATCTTATTTTACTTGTTTCTAAGCAATTGGCTTTTTGTTGAGGGACCTTGACACGCTTGTGAGGTGGGCCAATGCCAACCTTATGAAGTTAAACCAAGCCAAGTGCAAGGTCCTACACCTGGGTCAGGGTAATCCCAGGCACTGCTACAGGTTGGGTGGAGAAGAGATTCAGAGCAGCCCTGCAGAGAAGGACTTGGGGGTGTTGGTTGATGAGAAACTGAACATGAGTCAGCAGCGTGCGCTTGCAGCCCAGAAAGCCAACCGTATCCTGGGCTGCATCAAAAGAAGTGTGACCAGCAAGTCAAAGGAGGTGATCCTGCCCCTCTACTCTGCTCTCGTGAGATCTTGCTTGGAGTATTGTCTACAGTTCTGGTGTCCTCAACATAAAAAGGACATAGAGCTGTTGGAGCAAGTCCAGAGGAGGGCCACGAGGATGATATGGGGGCTGGAGCACCTCTCGTATGAAGACAGGCTGAGAAAGTTGGGGCTGTTCAGCCTGGAGAGGAGAAGGCTGCATGGAGACCTCATAGCAGCCTTCCAGTATCTGAAGGGAGCCTATAAGAATGCTGGGGAGGGACTCTTTGTTAGGGACTGTAGTGATACAACGAGGGGTAATGGCTTCAAACTTAAACCGGGGAAGTTTAGATTGGATATAAGGAAGAAGTTCTTTACAGTGAGAGTGGTGAGGCACTGGAATGGGTTGCCCAAGGAAGTTGTGAATGCTCCACCCCTGGCAGTGTTCAAGGCGAGGTTGGACAGAGCCTTGAGCCACATGGTTTACTGCAAGGTGTCCCTGCCCATGGCAGGGGGGTTGGAACTAGATGATCTTAAGGTCCTTTCCAACCCTTACTATTCTATGTTTCTATGATTCTATAGTGTAAATCTGAAAGCACTGAACCTTCTGCAAGATTTGAGCCACAGACTTCTGTTAAAAAGTATTCTCTGTACAAACTTCTAATTGCCTCTCCCTTTTATGTAGTTTTAGAAAATACCCAGACAATATCTTCATAGAATTCAGATACTTATTTTAAGGGTAGTAGACGTCGCTTTGTCATTCTATCTGGATTACTCATTAAAAAAAACCCCTCACAAACCAATGTTCACTAAATACACACATAGGCGTAATTGCTGTAGCCACCGATTAGCAATCTAATTTGAACTCATTTCATTAAAAGAAATAACCTAAATTAAAGTATTTCTTATTAAAAAATCATTATGCAAATCACTGAACAGAAAGAAGCCACCTCGGCAAGCGAGCTACCCCATCCCTCGCTTCGAAAGAGGAATAAAATGTTTTGTTTCTGACACATATTTCTCCAAAATATATCTACAGACCTTAAGCAAGGTGTCCTGTAACACTAGGTGTTCCATAACACTATCAGCAGCCTATTCCAGCACTCTCCTACTTTGCTTGTTTTCTAAAAGTTATCGGACATTTAATACAAACCTCCTTTGCATCAATTAAAGCCAGTTATTATTCATAGACATGTACTTCCAAGTATAAAAATCTGTAAATGTTTTGCAAAGATACAATTAATGATGAAAAAAATAATGCCATTTACTGACACAATCAGTATTTTGTAATGGAATGGTAAATGTACTTTTCACTACTGTGTTGAATTCTTGCTATATTAATTAAAACTTGGGGGATGGACTAGATGATCCGCAGAGGTCCCTTCCAACCCTAATGATTCTGTGTGATTCTGTGAAAACTTCATCAGCTTTTTTATGCTTCACCATATCTCACAAACATAAGAAAATGCACCCTTGTACCTTTAATACCTGACCCAGCTCTGAGATTAGTACTGATCCGAACGCAGCATCACCTTTGTCTCCAGGCTTGACAATAGCAATACATGTCCCTAGAACTGACCTAGGGAATGAAGGTTGTTGCGAAACCTGGGCTTAACAAAGTCCAGAAGTATTAATTAAATACTGTATGATCTAGAATATTATCCTTTGGACTGAAGCCTGTATTACAGTTCATGTATACGCAGTGGTTACAGCACTCCTAAGCAAAAGATCATGTACCAGCTTCTAAGTTTTACCAGAGCTTCTGCAGCTCTTCAGATCTGTAAGAAGACCCTGAGACCTACCTTTAAATTTAAATTAATAACTGAAAAATTATTTTCCACCTGGAAGTGTACGAAAGTTCAAAACTACAGCGTTTGATAAACCAAGACTAAAAATACAGCTAAGGTTTGCAGATGTTACAGCAATGTTTCCCTCTTGCCTAAATATGTAGAAAACAAATCCAGCTCTGAAATATTAAAAAAACCCAATAATCAACAGCATGGAAAGGAATTTCTTTGATTCACAAGCAATTCTGAAGGGTTAAAAACACTGTGTTTTCCTTTAAAACTATTTTTTTTACAGTATGTATTTATAAAATATTAGTGAGGGAAATTTCAAAATGAAAGTTATGCTTTTAGATGAAGCTGACTTTGACACCATGCACCTGCGACAAACTCACATTAAGAACGTTGTTTTGAAAATGTAGCAATGTTTCAGCTTCCTCAAAATCTTTGTTGATACAAAAACTAATGTAACAAATTTCAGAGCATTATAGTACAGAAAAGTAATAATTAAAAATGTTGTAAATTGAATTCTTAATGAAGCTCTAATGAAATAATCAATGCTGGATCGATTATATTGCTACTGCTAAAATATTTCACAGTTTTCAGAACATTTTTGATTCTTTCCAGTGGGATAATTCTGATTCCCAACTGTGGCAAACCCTACAGAGGCTAAAAATGTCATTTTAACAAAGTGGTAAAGAAAACTCTGCTTAATTCATTTGAAGAGTTTTCTAAATTATGGGCACTCAGACTCAGTTACAAGTCATAAAAAAGACTAGAAAAAAGATTTCAGGAAAAGAAAAGGAGAAAAGAGCAGTTAAGGATTATTACTAAGTTGTGACTGATGGATATCTTTATTTTCTCCATAAACTTTATAAACACTATACAAATATCAAACAGTGGTAACAAACACAAGGAAATTAGATTTGCACATGGAAGGAGAACACAGACAGGGGACACGGGTAATAGAAAAGAGGACATACTGTTGGCATCTTCTTGTTTATAGAGTTGCTGGAGAGGTTTAAACTGACTATATACCTTTTCTTGGGGAAGGAGCAAAGCTTTAGGGGCTGCCTAAAAAGATACACATCTCTCTCTGTTCCTAGACACAGTGATGACCCCACCATTATTATGAACAGCTAACTCATCAAGGTGGCTACAGCCACATTCTCTCAAGTTTTGCTAGATGTAAGATACCCTGAAAAAATTTTTTCAATTAATGAATTTTGAACAAAACCAAAGTGCATCTTCTAATTTAAGATGCAAAGGGACTGATAATAATTTCAATCTTTCCATTATTTTGTAGGTGATGGCATGCTGCGTAGGGTTTGGAAATCAACCCACTGGGAGCTGTGGGTGCACCAATCTTCAAAAAACCATCTCACAACCCTTAACCCAGTCCAACCGTCTACACTTCACTGTGCATAGAATATTAAGAGGAAGGAGACTTCAGGCTGAATAAAATTTACATTCGCAGTAATATATGATGTGGGGATGGACTTTAGTTCTTTAGTAAGTGTCTAACATTTCTCTGCCTTTTATACATTGAGGATGCAAAGACAATTATGAAGAACCATAAGAATAACATAACTAGATATTTATGATTGCAGCACCACCAGTACCTTTGTTACTACAGTATCTCTACAAAATCCTTGGAGGTAGTTTATACTTTTTACTATGGAGCACAAATGCCTCTTGCACTAGGTTAGACTTTTTGAAACATGATAGCGTGACATTAAAAAGAAACTGAAATTCCTTGTATCACATATAAAGTACGTAATGTTATATCTATTTGGCCAAATGGATTAGCAGGCTGGATTTGTGAGCACCTGGCTTTTGAATATCTTAAACCATTTTATAGAAAGCTTTTCACATTGTACGACGTCTGAGCATGCTCTACCACACTTTTTATAACATATTCACTAATTCCTTTCTACTATATTTCAAAGTCCTTGTGTAACATACTGAAGTGTTAAATAATGATATATATATAAGCCCCAACATTTCACTTTGACATATATATTTATATATGCATATTTTACATATTATTTATATACACACCAAATATTAAACATGCTACATATTCTAGTAAAAAAAACCCTCTGAGTATGAAATATAAACACATCCTTTTAATCTTTGTCTGTCTCCTCTGTTCAAAGGTAACTGCAAGAGCTACATAAATAAAAATAACAGGAAATAAACTACACTTAAACTATCCATTATCAAGGGAATATTGTTTTAACAAGACGTATGGAACCACATTATCATTCTATTAATTCAATAATCTTGATGTTGTTACAGGACTGAGACAGTTATCAAAGCAGGGGATCATTCTTGTACGTAAGGATCACATCACTTAATGGAACAGAGATGTCACGTAAACTACAGTGTCAAAAAGATAACAAATACAGGACTGAGCTTGTCATAGCAATGAATTTCTGTTGGCATACAAGGCTCCAACATAATCACTAGTATTTGATAAGCATATAGATACATCTGTTTTTCAGTCTGCTATCATTATAGTGCTGATTTCATGAAATCCCTCATAAACTGATTTTTCATTTTATACTCACACACTCAAAATCTATACATACTTCCTATTGACAGTGGTTTCAAAGGTCTTTCATTAACTCAACCTTGCAATGACAAACTAAGTACACCTTCTCTTTTTTTGAAATTAAATGAGTATTTATGGAAATTATTATAAAATTACTTTAGCATTGAGGACACTGGTCCCCAGGGTTTATGTGGGTTTTCAACTAAACCTGTTTCCTCAGAGAAATTTAGGGTTATCACTCTTTACGATTCAGTACATTCCTGCTTAGTAACTGGTAGCCAAGTTAGTACATTTCTTACACCTTTCATTCATACAGTTTTAGTCCAAAATAATAGACTCTGGGTATGCAATTTCTTCTACTACTTTATTTCTGTAGCTGATACCTTTTAGCCAATAACAATGCCCACCTCCCACCTACATGGCATACCAAAGTTCAGGACACACAGGACTCAAGATAATAACAAACTGCTTTCAACGCATGTTCTACTCTCACAGATTCTAGACCCTGCTGTATATGATTTGGTCTCACATCCATTGTGGAAATATTAATATAACCATATAGTTACAAGAAGATCTTAATTCTAATGATTTTTTAAGCTGACTGTAGGTCTCCAGGTAAAACACCAAGACTGCCCCTTATCTTTGAACGACATGTTTGTAAAACAGATGGATCGAGGCAGTTTCACTTCTGCTAGTTTTAGCCTTAACTGCTGCTTATGTGCTGCCTTTCATTTCATATAGCTATGAGAGATACATCCTATGAAACCACATGAAGAGAATAGGCTGCATTTGAACATCCGTGTGTTTAGCTGGCTGAGGTCATGAAAAAAGGTACTACTGTAGCTACAGGGCTACAACGCAACTAAGGCCTTGCACATATAAACAAAAACTTGGAATTTCAGGTATGTCTGTATGTTACATACATATTTATGTATATGAACAGATAGAAGATGGAGGGGTGGAACGGTGATTTAATAGATCGAGGATGCTGCATTGCTCACAAATGGTGAATTCAGACAAAGGCCAATTCAGGACTAAATACTGAACAAGGCCTAAGTCTAGTTATCTTTCGTATGTTACTGCTAAATGCTAGCTTCCTAAGGCTATCAGCATACAGGCTAGGATTTTCTGGATGAATAACCCTATTTCTATTTTCTTCTGTTTGTATTAGGATCATACAGTAGCCACCTTTACAATAACATGACAATTGCTGAAAAAATATTGACTTTAATAGCACTTGCTGTATTTGGTATTCCTCGGAAACCAATAGTGAGAAGACACCCTTCATTCCTTATCTCATACTTCTGGAAGTTGTTACACAGGCAGCACATGTGAAGTCTAAACCTTCCCAGCCCCAGATTTATAAAATAGTTAGTGAATGCAGAGCTAAATTTGGGAATGGAGTACCATAATCTGATCTGAAGCAGAACTGAAATGGTAAAGCTGACTGAAGAAGGCAGACTTCTCAGAAAAAGTATTTTCTGAATTCTCCTAGATTTCATCCTTAGCTAAAACAAGATTATATTTCCAAAGTCTTTTTGTACTGTTTCTCTCTCTGCAGATTAATCATGGTTTATAATGAAAACTACCATCAAGCTAGCTGCAGGTAAAATAAAGTTTGCATGGCGATTGTATTGGCATTTCAAAAGCACAGGTGTCTGGCACCGTGACATTTAAAAGGCAAGAAGTCCCACTTAGTTGCTTTACTGCTACTTTGCATCAATCATGCTACTTGGCACACAGCAGAAGTGTTGTCAGGAATACTGTCTACATCCTGAGTGAAAAACAAAACTCCAAAAGTGAATGTGAGGGACAGAAACTATAGAAATGAGGAAAAAATTCACTTACATTTATCCAAGATGGCTGTCGCTATTACTGTTGAAACTCTGCTATGGGCTGAGGTCACAAGACCCTGTAAGCTAAAATAGAGAAGCTTCAGCTGAGGGTAACTGAAGCTGCAGCACATTAAAATACATTTTAAGGTCATAGGTATTGATTGGAGTTTTCATTTCTTGATCTCTTTTTCCCAAGGCACGAAAAGTGACCTCTATTTTTTGGTCATTTTTCAAGCCTGGAGGGAAGAGATCTTCAGTATTATCCTTTGCCTCATTATAAGTGTGTATGTATGTTATATACAGTACATGATATGATAATATGATGGTTTCACTGGCATGAGTTTGGAGTTGCCACATTATTCACAAATGGTGAAACCATATGGGATTTATGCAGATTCTCCCAAACAAAACTACAATAAAACCTTTATAGAACATCACATCATCATGTATGTAGGAAATGTGAATTATATAAATGAAAAGCTAGCTTTAAAATCTTCAAAAATGTATTAAAAAGCATCACAAAGCTTTCTTTTTTTTCTTCCTTTCCTTTCTATAAAGGTAATTCTTTAATTATGTACCTCTGAGGGAGTCTGATTGATAGCTTTTACATCTTAGAAATATCAAAATAACTTTAAAATTATGTTTGTATGCATATGAATACTGCAGTTAGAAAATCTATTTCATCTTGACCTCCCAGGGCTTAAAACAAGTGTGTGATCTACTAGGCAGCTACAATCTCCTCTTAACACGTGATACATAGACCCTACTGTTGGCTTCAGTAAGTGGCAAGATACTGAATCTGTCACTAATTTTGGATCAAACATTCTCTCTTCTGGCCCACGAGCCACTGTGCTCTTGGGAAAAAAACTGACATGGAAAAAAAAAAAGGAGAAAACAGAAAATAATACCTTGGGAAATCAGTGTTAACAGCAGAGATTTGGAATGACAGAAGCAAAGAGACTAGTAACGTTCGGTTGAGAAAAGTACATGATGAACAACCCTGCAGTTTATTACCTGTGCTAAGATTACATATGATATCCACCTATGTAAATATACACTTGTGTATGTGCATGTATAAACAGACATATGCAATGTAAAAAACAAATTTCTACAATGTGTCTTACAGGCTTTTCTATATCTGAAACAAAGAAAAACAACTCCAACACAAGGAATGCAATAAATCTGAAGAACTACAGAAATTCTGATGCAGGCAAGTAACAACAAATGCACATACGTCATATATATTTGATATATGTGAAAGAATGACAAGTTGCAAGAGATACAGTGAAGGATGGAAGCTCTGTGCTTTCTGAGCAAACTCAAAAAAACCCCCAACAAACCCCATCACATAATCCAGATGTCTCCTGCATTTCTTGTGCAACCACAATGTGACTTATAATACATGAGAATATAACAGATGAGAACTAAGAAACTACCAGGACACTGCATTATTTTGATGCATTCAGAGAAATAGTGTACACAATTACAACTAAAATATCCAGTGAAACTATTATACATTAGAAGCATTTTTATAGAATTAACTCTAGAAGTTATCATACTCCTGTGAAACAAGGCAGTCAAACTCATCATTTAAAAGACAATTAAAGAAGACAACAGGACTCTAACAAAAATGACCACTAGGGAAAAAAATAGGTTTTCCATTTCCTACAAAAAATGCCTGCTGTATTTTAGATTTTTAATTGCAAAAGGCAGCAAATGTTGTTCAAGTTATGAGAGCATCTTAAAAGAATGGGACAAGTGATGGCTAAAGAGTTTGTGATAAAAGGCTAAATAATTCACCTCTACAAAACCCACTTCAATATTTAGATGACTAGTCTGAAGTTTCATGAATGCTTGTAAGCTGACAGAGAATGAGTATTTCCTAGTCTTGATGCTGTAGCATAGATGCCACATCATTAGAACACCATATCCCAACGGGAACTAGTTGCTTCCTTTCACCTAATGAGGAACACTAACCAAAAACCAGCAAACTGAAATGGACTTAATTATTCCCTCCATGAGCAGAGAGACTTCCATAACAGAATTTATGCAATCTAAACAGAGTGTATTTGACTATGTAGAATGTAGTCTAATATGCTCGGTGCATAAAGAGGTAAAGCTCTACCAACAACAAGCCAAATAATTTAATAATCAGTAATTTATTTAGAATTTTAAAAAAAGGAAAGAAAGAAAAATAGAAGTGGGAAGGGGGGGATATTGCTCTACCAAAAGCAAAATTTTATGCTATAGAACCTATACCTGAGCTAGTCATCTGAGGTTACCTGTATAATCAAAGGACAAAAATAGGTATTTCTGTGGCACAATTCATTAAATCTTAATTAGATGTCTAAATCAGATTGGATAAACTGTCTCTTAAAAGTGTATTGACAACGTGTTGACAACAATGTGTTGACTAAAAGTGCCTTGACTGTGAATGGCGACAAAAGGCTCTTGAGCCTGGACTATTTAGGTGAATGTCAGAGACGAGGTGTAACCATCTATTGCTGGTGAAATAAAGTCCCCTTCCAAGAGACCAATTATCTAAGGTTGACTTCCCCTTAGTATGCACCAGAAGTAGTCATTTGTATTTATGTTAAATAGATGTAAAACCAGATTACTCTGTAGTGACTTCACACATTCAGACTGCATCAGATAGATGCTATGCTCTAATACTTATTCCAGGTGAACAGCAAAAGCAAAGCCGTGATCTACTTTGATTTTTATTCAGGTATGGAAAGGTAACAAATGAACACTGCTGAAATCCTCCATCATTTCATTCTATGACTAGATGTATGGACATCCCTACAATACTCTGTATCTTACCTAAACCAATCAACCAACCCACCCTCAAATCCCCTTCTTTCCTTTCTATTTTGAAGAAAAACTCTTGTCATGGAATAAAATGAATGAAAATGTTACAATCTACACATGTGTGCACACACACAGAGAAACCAGCCAGAGAATCTCAGACACTAACATTCATATCAAAAAAACTATTGAACTAATCAGCATGATGCTTCAGGAAGTCAGACAGTCAATAAGTTGACTTCCACGGCAAAAGCTATTTAAGCAAAAATTTGTTTTGAATAAAGTTTCAGAAGTTAAAAAAGTATATAAAATGAAATTAATTAAATTAGCCACAATTAAAATAATAAATGCTAAAAGTATGTTTTTATTGTGTACTAGCTCAATATAAACTTTTCCAATATTACATACCCTTCAGATTTACACGGCTCATAAGATTAGATGTGACAGTAACACAGGCCTCTTTGGAGATATATATGACAAACTTAGGCAGCCAGCAAGGGAACAATCAACATTTTGATAATCAATTTCAGAACTGAATTGAATTTCCCAGAAATGATTTGCATGAAAATTAGCTCACAGCATAACGGGGGTCACTACATTTGGTTTGACTGAATCAGGTGGCTAAAAAGAAAATAATAGAAAAAAATAAACCATATTATTTTGTAAATATTTACAGATTAATTCAAATTTATCAATACGAGAATTAATCAGAAAGCAGACTGACAGCACCTCATGCAACTCTGTGATCACCGTAAATCCAGACAATGTATCAGATTTCATCAGAATAGAGGTCATGTTTTAAATGAAGGTAGAATTCGTTATGCATTATTCATGCATCTGAAAATATTACAAGGTGGGACACCTTTTTTATAGTTTATTACCATAGCATATTACAAAATGCATTTGTAAAATAAATGTTTAACCGATGAGTCTATGACAAGTTGTTACAAAGCATATTATAGAATGCAAATATTGTTAAAATACGTGTGCATGTTTAATGCATGAATTACAGTCATCAGGCATGGTATAAATTGTCATAAAATTTAACAAATGATAATAAGATATTTATAAATGGCACCTAAACATAAAGTGTGCACAGAGAAGTAAATGGTACTAAAATTAATCCTTGCATGAAGGCTTTTTTCTTTTTTCTGTGTCTTTTTACTCCGAACAAACCAAGTTAAGTGATATTTTCATTTAAGTCCTAGTAAGAAATGTCTGAGATAAACTCTTCTTGCTAAGCTTTCAAGGCAGCAACAAACTTGAGTCTTCAGAAGATTTTCAGTATAAAATTACAGACAGTTGTGCATTAGCTAGGCAGCGTTGATTAGCTTAAACACCACCTTCAAATTTTTTCTTATGGATGCAACGAACAAATATGACATTACTTTTACAGACAAATTTTCTGAGGAGGTAAACTGTTGAAACTCTGTGTTATAATTCTTGTCTATATGTCAGGAAAAACAACAGCGTAGGGAAGAAACACCCTACCTTTCAAATTTTGTTTGCTTGATCACTGATAGTCAGTTTACAGACACTGATACCTATAAGCCTTGTATATGCTATTATAGTTTTTCATAATTCAATACTATACAGCAAAACATTGATCAGAGAAAAGGTATTTATGGCTTTTGGCATATGTATAGAACATAAACAAAGAGCTGTCACCAGGATATTTCCCAGCTGCTCACAGAAACAAAATTTGTCTGCTTGAAAGAGAAATTTCTATACGTTCCATCTGTAAGAGTCAGACTAAATGGAAGGCAAAATCCTGAAAATAAAGAAATGTCATTACTTCCAAAATCATCAGATAATTGTCTAGGAAAAAAAGAACAGATTGAGTAAAAGAGGCATCTACAGGGAGATACCACAGTCACGTCCTGCAAGTTTTTGTGCAGAGATTTGCTGGTACATGAAATCACTCATTATTACAATACAGAACTTTAATGATTACACCGTAACTAAATAATGTTATAAATCTAGTTTAAATCTGCCAGGTTTCAGCTGCTGAAGAAGCTGATTTCCAGCTTTTGAAGCACAGTCAAAGAGCATTAGCTGGATCTGAGAAGTCTGATCCTGTGATAGGAATGCTGGCATTGTTCTTTCTTAATTTTCTCTGAAGTTTAACAATATCGAATGCCTGGAAACAGGACCTAAATATATTCAAGAAAGAAATAAAGTGCTCATTTTGACAGCAAGCAAGGGAAAAAAACCTCTAAACTTTACAATTAAAAAAAAAACCAACCCAAAAAACAAAACCCCAAAAAACCCAGAACTTGTAAAATCATAGATGAAAAGTCTATTTCAAGCTTTTGAATATAAAGGGTTCTTGAGTGCCTCACATTGTTGGGAGAATGTGAAATGGAAGATGTGAAGTTTTTATCTGTCTTATCAACTCACTCTGGCCACCATTCATAAAGCACCCAGAGTGGGCACTCAAAACCATAGGATATTAGGATTTGACTCAGTATCACCTACTCTCATGCTCCTCTGGACATAAGCAATGTACTTAGAAGCCTGAATTTCCAGCTGGCATCACATGTAAAGATCGGCAACATTTCAGTTAAAGGACTCAGTGCATGCATTACTAGCTGTAGCTTTACAAAGCTTATTGTAGACCTATTTTACAAGAAGTGCAGGTCACCTGTGGAACATGCCTAAGGAACCCTCTTCTCATCTGTGGAATCATGAAACACTTTCAGTTGCACATTATATATTTCCACACTGAAAACTTTAGTAGAAGCAGTAAAATAAGGTTCCTGATGGAGATTTAGTCACAGTAGTCTTGCAATCTGAGAAAACAACATGTTTAGCCATGAGGCGTTCCTGCTATCTGCGTGCCACACCCGGAATAAATAGTGCTTTAAGTGCCTCTGAACTTTCCCGCTGAGGAAGGTATTCAGAGAATTTATGGCTAATCGCTTTTTTCCTTAAAAGCCCTCACATGCAAGGACTTCCACAAATTATTTGTTTCTTCAGCTTTTCCAAACATAAAGGAACTGGCAAAGTACAAGAGGCTTTGAAGTCAACCCTAAGCCATTCCTTCTTGTGTGAGTATCTTGTTTCTAAAGATGTGACCATTAGAGTAAAATGATTGAGCAATCAGTTCTTGGATTAGAGTAACTGCCTCAAAGTTAAACTTAAGGTCAAGAGGATACTGCTCCGAAGTGTGAAAAACGCTGTGCAGGACACTCCTCCATCCTTCCAGCTATGGCCTCGCTTTCTTCTGACACTTCTGGTACTGTTTAATCTTACTTGTAAATCTGGACAAGTTTCAAATCAATCTACCAGAGGTAAGAAAACCCCAAACACAAAAGAGACGAAAACCACAACACAAAACAAAATTATCAAAACATCCTAGAATAAAGTGAGGTTGGAAAAAGATAATGGAAAGATGAATATCATTAATTAAAATTAAGTTAGCAATTAAGTAGTTTCTTTTTCATATGTTGCTTTTTCCTTCCAAAAGTTACATGGCAAATACTTTGAAAAACAACATATATTGCAGATGTTGCTTAACAAAGGAAGTGGTCTTACCAGCATCTACAGCTGTTGTGCAATTATAAATGCAGGAAATCATTACTGAGGGACATACAGTAATTTTCTACATACATTTCCACAGCTGGCACTGCATCCTTTGTTGAGCAGATATGTATCTCTGTGGCAGAACGATTCAACAGAAAAAAGGGAGCCAACAGTCTGCTGGTTCATAGAGAAATTTAGTCAGTTGGACAAACTGAAGAATATTTTCAGTCCTAAAGGACTACATATATTAACTGGAATTATTCTCATATGTGTAACAATTCAACATAACTGGCTTTAAAAGCGGCTGAAATCTGACAATGAGAGTTTGTCTTCTTTCAAAAACTAAAATCTTGGCTTGTTTTTATTTTTGTTTTCCCATTTTATCCTGCTTTTCTTTGTAATTAATTATTCGCTTTAAAAAATGGCTTTTCTCCTGATGTACTTGGCAGTTTATGCTAGATATATGCGTTAGGAAAAGGTCCATTACTCTAAGAATGAATTGTCACCAGCAGTTTCGTGGTTTCATACTACCGTGCACAAGGTGACAAAAGTCCAACCGAAAACGTCACCATTCACTACAAAGAAAGAAATCACACTCTCAGCTTGTAGTTTGGTGTAGTTCAGCTTCATGGAATGGTATGAGCACCCTTTGCATGCATACTTGGAAAAGAAGTTTCTTTGAGTAAGTGAAACAGGACTTTTCCTGAATTGTAACTACTAAGTGAAATGGAAACCATGAATTCTATTATTCAGGGAATAATCAGTATTTTATATTGAATTTCCAGACATCCTGTCTTTGTGTGTTTGCACATGTCTCTATTTGCATCTTCAGCTAAATTCCTCATTCTATTGGCAGTTTGTGAGTTTCTCACCCAAAGATTTCTCGACGAACTCTGCTGTTGACAGCTTCTTCTAGCCCAAAGATCTACAGAAGCGCAAAGACATGTCCTTTAAAGCGTGTCCTCAAAGACAAGAGTGTTTAGCTGATTTAAGAGATTGGTGCAAGAGATTTTTCTTTAAAAAAGGAAGTGTCTCATTTAAAAAGTGTGAAAATCTAAAATGAGAGGCAGTCCAACGAAAGGAAATGGTTAGAGAAACAGCAGTACGAGTTAATCACAAAGTCTTATGACAAAGACTGTACTGCACTGAAAAGCATAGGTTATTCATGGCAATCAGAAAGCAATGCTGTGTCTATCTTAAAGAACAGGACAGTACCAAAGGATTTAGAGACTGGAGTTATAATCTTTATACTTCACGTTCCTCCTGATCGGACAATTACAGGGTTGCTATGGACTGTGTTCAGCAGATCTTGACACTCATCTTTCCAGATCCTGACCTAGCCTATCTGCAATTAGTCTGATGAGATTTACACATCCTTTAAACAGGATCTAAAGAATTCGTACTGTTCTGTGGAGTAGGAATTCTGTTTATGTAGTTTACTGTAGTCCCAATAAGACAGAATACAGAAGAAAAAAAAACCAAACAAAACAGTAGCAGAGAAACAGTATTTGGAGCATCTGTGATATGACTGTACTGTTCAATAGAATAAACAATAAATATTCTTCATGGACATATAGTTCAAGGCTACAGAGACAGAAGTGAAAGGAATATGACCAGAAGTCTCATGCTTTCCTATATTGCACAGTTCAGGTGAAAGCTTTCTCATTTAGACGACTGAAGGACGATCACTTTCTCAGCAGGAATTGTGCAAAGATATCAAAGTACTTGCTTCAATCAAGAAGAAGAGACTCAGGTCATAAAAAGTAAGAGTTTTCTATGCAGTAATACAGAGACTGAAACTAATACAGTGCTCCCGGAATATGAACAATGAAGAAGCTGTGGTGTATTTTGTTCCTAATAAAGTCTAGAATCATAAAATTATATAACAGGAAAGGACTGGGAGATCAAGTATAAAACAGAACAAAGCACTATACAAGTACATTAAATATGAAAAGCCTTTACAGACAATTCACAAGAATGTGCATATATATACATATATTTAAAAGATAACTCATTTATCTGTACAAAGACAGTTCTAGTGTAGTTTGGGTAACTGATTCGGGTAAATAACCTGATATCATGGTCTTTAGGAACCAAAGCTCCATCAGTTTTTCAAATGACAAGTTTTTTTCTGTCTGCTCAAGATTTAGGGAGTAAAGAAATTTCACAGATATTAAATGCAATTTATTTTTTCTCAAGAAATTATTATTAGCATTATTAATAGTAACTTTGTTAACATTTTTTAGAAACCACCTAAATGACATTTGTAATTAGAACGTATTTTATATAGAAAAACAATTACCCTGCTTTTGAAATAATAGCTCACTGATAAAAACTATTACATACAGCAGACTCACACAGAGATACATATGAACAGGCATGAAGCACATAGGCCCTTGTGGCTTTCAAAGTACAGCTTTGCTAGGAGTTACATACAGACACAATGTATGGTCTGAAATAGTTGGGCTGTGTAACAGAAGTATCTGTGGAGAGAGGGAAAAAAGAAATGATCCTTCTTCAGGCTACTGAATGGTAGTTTTATATTAAAATGAAACATCCCAAATTCAGCATAACATCATGAGATCAAAATAAAAATGGTATTAGAACATTTTTGTCAGCACACGTCTCGATTTTCATTAATCTTGGATTGTTTCCTTCTTTTTATTTTACCACAGACTGAGGAAAGATGTTCCCGTTTTAAGAAGATAAAACTTGTTTCCTCTTCCACACTGTGATTATACTTAATTTTTAACAATCAGTGCAAACAGTTACATTATCAGTGTAAGCAGCTAAATTACTCCTTCAATATGTATCATATTATTCAATACTGTCTTTCTTCTACCACCATGGCATTCACTTACTTACCATTCTACATTCCTCTGGAGTGCCACAAAGACATCTCTAATCTTGATAAGGCTAAGTAAGTTTTTTGGTCATCTTTAAATTTTGACACATACAATATCCTTCAGCCCATTTTCCAGCTCATTAATAAATATATTAAACAACGCTGTTTAATGTACAGGTCAGTGGTAGACAGAAATGTTAACCTTTTGCCATGCTGCAAATTGACAATTTACTCCTACTCTATCTTCTGTCTTAACTTGTTTCTAACTTATGATGGAACTTTAACTTTCAAACAGTACTATTCAGTTTTCCTGGTAATCACTTGTAAAGAACTGTACCAAAGGCTTTTTGAATCTCCTTTTGAATTATATCTCTTGGTCTTACTTTAAAACCGTATTTATTTTTGAGACATTTACAAATATTTCCTGTAGATTGAAAATACTGGAATCTTCTTTATAGATGTGAGAGATGTGTGTGCTCTGCAACTTCAGTACACTTTGAGCCCACAGAAGAAGAACATGATTTGTCCCCCAGAAAGGTGACAGCACCAAAAACTTGCAGGCTGATTAGTAACGCAGAAAAATTAATTATAAGGTCGTATTTTATCCTGTTAGAATGAAGCACATCAATGCACTTGGTAAATCTCACCAGCGACAAAAGACTCTGAAGCGGTCGCAGCAGCAGTAGCAGAGCATGGGAATTACCGCAGCTGCAGGAAGGCTCGCATGCTGCTGACCAGGACCGTACTGTAGGCATTGCACAGACACAGAGTAAAAGGATTGTCCTATCTAAGACAAGAGATGACAGTGACAGACTGCTAGGAAATACCTGTCATGATAGCAGGCAATATATGTGCCTGAGCTTTCTATACATAAACTGGAGAAGTCTGAATGACTGACTTGGAGAAGGATAATGAGGTCTCTCACAATCATTACAGACAGCACAGGAGAAAGTACAATAGGGCTTATCTGAAAATCTAAAAGTAGGAAATTAATGGCTTTTTTTTTTTTTCTACTTTATAAAGAATAATGGGTATCATGAAGTCAGTCTGTGAAGCATTATAAAACTGAAAACAAACTGCCTGTATTTGATGCTTTGAAGGGGAACTGGGGAAAAGTCATAGAGAGAGATGTTAGGAAAATAATCTGTGCAGAACAGTGGCAGCAATGAGACAAGATGACATTTGTCATGTGCTGAAAAGAGACTAGTTGTAACTGAAATGGGGAGAACCTGCATGAGAGTTTCAGCTCAGCGCACAGCTTAAAAAGCTGAATCGTCGTATGGATGTAAGGAATAGGAAGGATACCCAAATTCAAGATGCTGTTTATGTTCCAAGCTTAAGACAAGCAACATGCTGATACAGTTGACAGTGGTTGAGAAAGGGGGTGAGAGAGGAAACATTATTCCTGTTGGTCTTTCAGTTAATGTCTAAACATCCACAGGTGGGTTATCAGGAAGATGGGATGAGCTTTATTTGTTTGGGGGGGGGTGTCTACTCATTCATTCATTCATTCATTCATTTATTTATATATACATTTATTAGAGTAAATGGTATCTGGAGTACAAATCACATAGATGATGATTTGTTTTCTCATTTACATTTACTACAATAAAGATTCTCTAAAGAAAATGGCAAAGAAGTAATTAGAAGGATAAAAAGAAAACCAGTAAAGTGTAGGATGGAACTGGGGGAAAAGAAACTTCCTACAGTTACTGAGAACAGCATACCTACTGAGCTCACAAACTGGTTAAAGGGATGAAGTGAATGGCTAAGCAAAAGGAGTCAGTGAAAGAAAGCACCAGCTTCAAGTATGAACTTTTAATCAAATTTGTCAGCTTCTATCATGAAATCAATTGTATTTTTTTCATATCGCTTTTTGTGTCAATTTCTTTTTCATGGCAGAAGTGCTTTAAATTTTTTGAAAATAAAAAAATCCACCAGAAGGGTCCAGTTGACAAAATCTGTTGCTGTTAGTGTCATTCTCGGCTCAGCCTCAGAGGGGAATGATAGAAGTCAGTAAGCCAGATGTATCCAAGAGACAGCCCTTGGACACTTGCTATGAAAAATCACCTTCAGTTACAATTTGTGTATACAATTTGCATGAAATAAGTGAAGAGTTTTGTCCTTGCCAATTGTTTGGTATGAAGCATTAGCTTCCCAGCAGATAACAGAAGTTGCCAGTGATCCTTGAAGCTGAAGTTCCCTTTGGCAATTACAGAGAGTTCTTTTACCAACACTGACTACAAGAAATACCATTTAAATGTCCCCAAAATAATTACTGATGTATGTATTTGGAATACGGAACTGGCAAGGTATTTGATGCATTTTTTCACACATATGTTTAAACACACATTTAAATGCTATTCAAGCAGATTATTAGACTTCTGCTTAGTGGTGGTGAAGTACAGAAACTGTTAAGATCCAGAAACTGTTAAGATTGGGAAATGGATTACACTTTTTTCAGAGTCCAGGGCAATGTTTATCTATTGTTTTGCCAATGACATCTGATGACATTTAAATTATATACAACTGCTCTAGACATCACCTACTTTATTTGCTTGGTATTTCTTAGCCCTACACCAAAGCCAATGCAGCTAAAATGAAATGTGGGAACATGATAAGCAGAAATTCTGTCACATTTTGCTAGATTTTTCACAATGTATTTTTTATTTCTGACTGCCATACTGTACTCAGAAATATTAAGAATTAGCCAATAATGGCAGAAATGGGTCCCAAGGAATAAAAAAGATCATAACTCAAAATCCAATCAAGCCCATGGTAAAGTTGATGACTGTGTGAAGCATAAAGTGAAGAGTCAGTTTAAGGAGTGTCTGTATAGAAAAGCAGTTACTTTTGGAGTAAATTGTAAATAAAAACTTAAATGGCTGTAAAGCATTCTGAGAATGAGTTAAAGCCCAGTAACAGAAAAGAAGGATCAATACCAAACCCTTACTTCTATGCTTTCTGTCTAAACTTAGAAAACAATATAATTTGGGGGAATTAAAATAGGTGCTGAAGATGTTAAAGAGTATGTGATTCATAAAATAACTAGGAAAAATGCTGAATTCTATACAGTTTAGTCAGTAGATTTTTTCTGAGTAGTACTGTTTTCATTTAATTAGCTATCAGCCATATTCAACAATATGCTTTTAAGTAAACACAAACCTGAATATTAACTCAGGAAAAGGAACACGTTATTATGTTTAGTCAGTTTCAACTACATACATTGGACAGTATTTGTGCTTTATTAATTCTTATTATGTGACTGATAACACTAAGGTGTGTGGCTCACTTGCTGAGTTTGTACCACCAAGGATTTAGTCCGGTGGTGCAAGCAGCCACTCCACTGACAGCCAGGAGAAGCTGGCCTGAACAGACCCTTCAGCCCCCTTATGTACTCGCATCAGAGGTGGCCTGCCTAGCTCCAGGGATGTCCCCCTACTGGGAACACCTTGTGTTGCCCTAGTGTGAGCCAAAAGCTTAAGGAACTGATAATACACTGCTGAAACTGCCCATGCTATACCTATATAGAGTATAAAATAAGCTTGTATGTGCATATTAGTCTAAAATTAGTTGCCTTATTATAAGCTACAAAATCAAAGATTGTTCCTTAGAGACTTACAAGTGTGGATATGGATATGTTCCTGTTTATAGCTGCTATTGTTAGGTGAAGACAAAATGTTAATTCATACAAGAATAGCCAGCAGGTAGTCTACAGGTATCTCCCAGGTTGTCTAGAGATATCTCCTATACCAATAACATACCAAATGCTCCTCCTTAATTAACTTCTATTCAATCATTAGTTTCTACAGAGATTAAAAAGAAATAAAAAAAACCACACACACACACACACAAAAAATACCTGAACCACATATTCAGCCCTATATCACAATTTGGAAGGAAGAAAAATAAATAAATAAATAAATAAATGAATAAATAAGTAGTAAACCTAGCCATGATTTAGTGAAAGATATTTGTAGCTATGGTTCTAATAATCAAAGTGATGAAGCTGTACACAGAAGACCAAAACAGTAAAGATTTTTTCCTACTGGATATAGACATAATCTTCAGATATTATAAACTGATGAAACTCACTCCTTGCTTGATATAAATTATGTTGCTGACAATAAAGTGCATTTTGAGAGAAAAGAAATCACTTTGCCATCAAGTGACAATTTTATTTGCAGCAGGAAGGTGAACGCCTTTGGAAAAGCACTCAATTGAATTTACATTGTTGCAGTCTGTGCTGGAGCTGGCTGTTCAGGGCAACTATTTCCAAATACTTTACTGATACAAAGTAAAATAATATGCACAGTGTCATATTCTGTAACTGGGATATACTGTGAGCTAACACAGAAGCCACATTCGAAATACTGGACTAGGTCTTCCCTATGTTTAAAGAGGCAGAATTACAGAAAATCTCTGCTGATTTTGACCAGAAAAATGTTTGTTTGAGGGCCTTCTGCAGCAACATTACTGAAGTTTACAGGACAAGAACACATATATTACACGTTGTTGAAAGATGGCTCTCTTCATGTTAGAGTGCAACTCACTTTAGTTGTAGACTTCAAAGATGCCACTCTCTACACAACTCAAAAAGCAGAGCTGTTTTATAGGGGAAAAAAGGCACAAGGGACTCTGTATGAAGTATGTATTCTAGAACCTCAGAAAAGTCAATTACGTTGGATTTTTAAAACCTTCCCTCTAAATATACATAATGGCACTTCCAGAATTACAGCTTATTTGTGCTTTGTAACATACACATTGAAGGAAGTTAGTGTACATTTTTAATACATTTTCTGCACTGCGTAACATGAATTTTCCTCCTGTAATGGAATTCCCCTTTAGAAATAACAAAACCAAAACTGTACTTAAGGATGTCTCCAAAACTCCTAATGAAGCTGCTTCTAACAGCCAGTAAGTATATTAATGAGACAAACATCTCTAGGCAAACCTTCTACCAAAAAATAATAATAAAAAAGTAAGTATTAAAATCTTCCATATTTTAAATGCTATCTTTAACCTCAGAGGCATTCTTCATGTGAACATCCCCATTTTCTATTAAATTGCTACTTTTAGACAGCAGTCTGTGCAGTATGATCCTCTTAATCCACAATTCAGGACTGGAAAATCATTCTTTCCTTTGTACAGTTCTAGGGAACTGCTGAAATGCTTGGCTGCCTAAACTACAGTAATTGCCTTTATGTAATTGTAAATTAAATTTTGTAGAAGTGGAGAATGATTAAAAAAACCCCAACAAACAACATTTTTTCCTTTTAAGAAACTTAATACAGCAAAGAAAAATCAAGAGGAAGAGACATTCATAGCTTTGTAGGAACACAGGGAGGCAGAACAAAACACGCAGTCAAAATGGTAATTTTACAGTTACATCATGTGTACTTTCCTCTCCCAAGCTGACATATAGTATATTTTATATAAACATAGAGCTTGTGTTATTTTAATCTTGTAATACTTCTTTCTCATCTCTTTAATACACCAGTGAAGAACATAAATGTTTTCCCCCTGCTTATCAGTCATTTTCCCTGGAAAAACACAAGTTGTTTACTTTATATTCTGTCAGTTCAAACTGTGCCAAAGTGACTAGGTCCAGTAAAATAAATAATGCATTCCCTGGAATACCACATGACCAACCCCCAAATTTCAATAACAGCAGCTATAGAAATTAAAGAGAAGAAAAGAGAAGAAAAGGAGTGGCCCTATTATTGTGTTCATTATGGAGCACTGAAAAGATAAAAGACTGCAAGGCTAAGGAAATAAGTTCATGAATGCAGCAACTAATTTTAATTAATAGCAATATTAGACAATGAATTTATATGCAATGGCATTACATACCGAAAATTTGCTTGAAGTATCTTTTTTCACTTAAGGGTGATGATTAACCCATAAAAAGCCCTAACTCTACCGAATATTTTCACATATACCAAACTGGTAGCAGTCCATCAAAGATGCTACAATAAATGAGTTGGATTTGCTGAAAAGTTGTCCACCTAGAAGTACTGCTTTAGATCGTTTTTTACACATATCCAGGCTTTGGAAATGAGTACATAAAATTACATCCTTATTAGTTTAATCTGTGCTTTACTTATTTGTATGGATGTTCGTAAGAAGATCCTGCCACTAGATTTGCTGAGACTCAGAAGTACTAAAACCAACTCATTGCCTATTCACCATGTAGACCTTGTCTTTATTACCTGGTTACTGATAGAGCTGGGTGAGATCTTGCAAAGAGATGATGATGATACCACCAAGGGCTGTAATTTGGGCTGCAGTTTTTCTCCAGCACAGATGAAACTTGTCCCTATTTCACATCACATTACACATAGAAAGGGATTGAAGTCAGGTCATAGGCTTGCATTGATTGCACGTTTTCACACAGTTTTCTTCAAACACGTATGGAGGAGTGAAAACTCACTCTTCTTTTATTTCCACAATTTTTTTTTTCCTCTTTTGTAAACTGAAGTCCCTTCCAGGTCCTAACTTAGAAAACAAAGTTGCTTAATTTCTTTTCGAATGCACCTTTACAGTTAAAGAGGGTATCATATAAAAACATTTCTATTTAGACAAGAAACAAAAATCCACATTTTTCTAGCAGCTATATATAAAACACAAGTACTAGCTAGGTAAGTGAATATTGATGTCAGTTATTTTCACATGGAAATCTGATCCAATTGTCAAACTGACTGACTTCAGAGTTCCACCCTGCCATTCAATCCAGTGGATTCTTTCCAACATACTATAAATCCTGAAGGATCAGCAGTTTGGAAAGCTAACATGGGAAAGCCACAATGTTTGAAGAGCCTCTTTTCTACTTCAATGTCAAATAAAATAAAAATAAAAATTAAAAAGGTCAACCATTATTTTCATTTGAACAGCAGTGCTAAATGTCAAAGTGGTTGGTTATAAGTAAGCTTGTACAGCGACTATTTAAAGCACCCATGCGCCAATGTAGGCACCTGAGCAAAGTAACCTGGAAGAACAGACAAGTACTTGATTTAGTATGAAGATTTCTGTAAATAAATAAAAAACCCCCTCCTTCAAGGATTCAATCCCACAGATCTAATCATTAAATATACTTCATGCAAAGATGATCTGGCACCAATATGTTCTTGTACAAAGTAGAATATACTCTTGTATGAAGTAGTATTGTACTCAAGTATTGTGCAAAAAGTAATTAATTTGTCCTTAAATCACCTTCATGCATGAAGTATTGACATTTCCATTTTACAGATGGGAAAACTGAGCCACAGAGATTATAGATGCCTTGCTTGAAATTATCTGTCACATTAGCAGCATTAGACAACAAAATTCAGAAGACAAATCCACTTGGAGAGTACCTGCCTCTGTGAGTGTTGAGCCGTTCAGCTCAAGGTAAGCTGAGTGATAAATAAGATTATCTTTATTTGACAAAACATTCCAGGACATACTCTTTTACACTGGTAACAAGAATATTCATATGTTTAAAATTGAGTATATCTCAAGAGCTTGTTAAATCAATACTACATGAATGCTGTGAGAGAATCAGATTCTGGGCATCCAGCACACCTAGCTGCTGTTCCAACAAAACTGAAAAACAAACCTCATATACAGAGATTTACCTCCTGTTATTAAGCAAACAGCAGGCTCAACCACCAACATCAAAGATTAATGACCCCCAACAAATTGTTTTCTTTTTTTTTTTTTTTTCTTGTAAATACACTCTATGGTATACATTAAAAAAAAAAAAAAAAAAAAAAGAGTCACAGAATGGTTTAGGTTGGAAGGGACCTTAAAGATCATTTAGTTCCAACTCCCCTGCCACAGGGACACCTTCCACTAGACCAGGTTGCTCAAAGTCCTGTCCAACCTGGCCTTGAACACTGCCAGGGGTGTTCTGTGGGTAAACAGACACAAATTACGATGCCTAGATTGGAAACAATAAGCACCAACTTCACTGAAACCTAAAGGAACTGAAGGTGAGTATCTCTGTATCAGATCATGACCTCCAGCAGTATCTGAAGCAGCACTCCCCCTCTTTCTGTATGCATGGTGGAAAAGAAAATACTAAAGCAAAGCCAGCCCTAAGAAATTCTGAGCACATTTACATAGCGAAGGTACCTGTACTCTGGTCCTAGTTGTGTATAATTCTTTCCATGGATACAATATAATTGTACTGTTTTCTACAGTACTGGTAGCCAAAATAAAAGGTTATCCAGATTGCTATGATATCTGTATGGTAAGGATGAGGATCACGGACCGCCTGCCTGAGATTAAGTGCCTTATAACCTAGGCACTTCCTAGGTTTGGGTGTGAACATAAAAAAGAGCATAGGAAGATGATAAAAACATCTTGTGAAACCAGCGTATTGAAATAAAAATAATCTGTTCTAACTCAAATTTCATATCAGAAACCAGCAAACAGATTTCCATCTAAATTATTTTGTCAACAGCATGGTGGTATCCTCGCTAACCTTATTTGGCACCAGTGAATAATTAGATACACAAGGGTGTGACTACAATTGAAGGTGTTGGCATTGTAGCACTCTGTGAAAATATTAACTATGAGGTTAACCCAATTTTCTCTTCTTTAATTAAATGCACATGGTACTAATGAGGTAACCTACTGTTCCTTGATAGCGCTAATTAGCTAAGAGGAGAGTACACTCTCACACTGCAATTTAAACCTAAAAATAAGGTTGAAATATGCTAATTGCAGGCAATTTAAAACAGTACAAGTTGTAGAACTAGTCATAATAAGGGAAACTGACTGCTTTACAGCTCTGCAGCTGTAACTTTGGTTAAAATCAAAACACGCCACACAATTTTAGAATTATTTGGCAAAGTATCACCAGCCTCTTATAAAAAAAAAAAACAAAAAAAGAAAAAACAATCTTTGTTGTTCATCTAGGAAAAGACAAATCATATCTAATAAATAAGAACAAAATCTGATGAAGATTATGCAGAAAAAACATCTTTTGTTTAGACTAGTTTGAAGCTCTGAATTTTCCTAAACACTTAGGAGATTCATTTGTAGAGGTGTTGAGCAGCTGCAGCTTACACTGACGTCAATGGAATCCTGGGTGCTTGATTCAACTGGAAGTCTGGTCCTAAAATTAGACTTTTGAATGAAAAAAAAAGAAAGGAATACAGAAACATGCTCTCTTTAGAGAAAGTGCATTTTAAAGAACAAATCTGTGATTCTATGTACGACTTCAAAGTTCCCAAAATAGCGACATTTTGTACTGTAACATCAAGCGTATTCTTTACAATGTGACACAATAGATGGTTCGTCTTAGCCAGTGAATTGTAGACGAAGTTGCATAGTACATCGATTTGTAATAACCATTTCAAATTTCTTGATTTAGAGCTCCTACTGTTGAGTAGAGAAGAGAAGATGGACAACAGTCTTTTGCTATACAAGCTATTTTGCTGACTAATGCCTGGAGTGACAGACCTTTGGTGGAGATAGACCGCTTTGGTGTTACTTTTTTTCTCTACTGAAAAAGACCAGCAATGCAAATAGCTCTATCACAAGAAGCCAAACGGATTACAAAGATAGTGATCCCTTAATAAGACAGAAAGTGGAGATCTTAACTGAATATAGGCACAAGAAAAGCCTTGAACTGAATGAAAATAGCATCTCCTACATCACCAAAGTCATTAATCTTATTTTTTGAATTGCTAAAGAAAATAAACACTAAGGAAAGTGCTAACACCTACGTTGTCATTCCAGAAGGAAATAAAATCTGTTTGTAAATATCTACAGATAGGAATGCATGCTGCACATCTCATAATCAGTAGACTTCCGTAAGGCATAATGAATGATCAATAAAAAGTATATTATAAGATGTCTAATTTTGCACTACATCTTTCCTTTTAATTTTAATCAATTACATATGCCTACAGCTCATTTTTCAGGTATTTTCAAATTTTAATTTCCCTTTAGGAATGTTAGATCAATGCTGTCATGGGGTCTAGTTGCCTAATTCGAGGCAATAAAGCTGTACTGCTGAAGGGTCCATAAAATGTCCATTTCACATTTCCTAAAACACTACTACAACTGATAGACTTTCATCAAGGACCACAGATACGATACGTTATAAAAAGAGCACAAGAGTAATTGAAAGAGTCACTAATGTCACTTTTGCTAGGTTATTCTCAGCAACGTCAGAGCATCTGTTTAGTAGTATTCATAGGTTACATAAATGGATGGACTATTTTCAACAGCAGAGAAGACAAGACTCCAAAGTACCCTTGTCAGTCTGAGCTGGGCGTCAGGTTCTTCGTGACTCCAACTCAGTGACTGATTTAATTCTGCATGTATAAGGTTAATTAAATGTTAATAGAGAAGTTGATGCAATTACCAGTATTTGTGCACCTCAACTTATGCCCTGTATCTAGCTAATGCCAACCTCAAAAAGCAAAATGTCCTCCACTCCCCAAACCAGAATTTCTATCTAAGAGAAAATAAACATCATGACCTGTGCATGTGAACAGCAACTGTCCTGGCTTAGGAGACTACTACGGTATAAATGAGAAGCAAGCATGTTCAGATCCAGTCCTGTTTACTTATAAATATGATTTTCTGTGTGGTCCACGAAACTGGTGGTACTCCACATACAAATGCTGCCTTAAATGTGTCTATAGTAAAGATAATAAACACTACTGAAGTAGTTTGGTTTGGTTTGAGTTTTTTAAATATTTATTTGAAGTTTAAAAAAATCCTTTTATCTGAAATTGATATATTTAACATCAAGTTCACAGCTGCCTTATAGAGAGAAACAGGAAAACAAAAGGCAAGAATTCTGCCTGTCTCTTTATTTGCTCTCATTTGCTCATTTTTCAGGCATTTTTTTTTTTCCCCTAACCTCAAAAGACTTCCCATAAAAGTCTGTGAGAAATTTAATAGAGCCAAGATAGCTCAGGCCAGATTCCCAGCTGTTTGAAAGCAGTGCTGGTAAAGGTGATGGAATCCCACAGTTCTCCAATACTCACCTTCTTTGTGTAACAATGTCCATGTTGCACGTAATTTATTTCTGACACAGAAAGCGTAATTATGGTGAGTTCTGAATTATACTGGAAGGTACCTATACTGGAGCGTTTTGACACGTCTGCATGCAAACATCTCCAATGACAACTAGGCAAGTGGAAGTAAAAACTTTTCTAAATGCAAAGATAATTAACCCCACAATAACATCCTACTGAAATTATGCATATAAGTCCCATAGATTAGAAAAAGAGATCGCCATTTTATCTGGTTGATGGTTATACTGTAAGGTGATACAGGTCAGGCTAACCCTAAGGATGGTTATACTGTAAGGTGATACAGTCAGGCTAACCCTAAAGAAAAGCTTTATCATCTTCAGCTTACATCATGCAGTTCATGCCAGTCTTTCTTTTCTTAAATAGAACATATTCCATTAAGAGTGCTAATATCGAATGAAAGATTTTATAAGTAGGTAAGAGGCTGTAAAGCAAATGGTTACCAGTTAAGATAAGCATCATGGAGATCAATAAAATCTTAAATAATTTGCTAAAGGATGAAGCTACATCTTAAACAAGAAGTTGTTCCCCCTCTTGAAGGGTGATTTAGAAAAAATAACGAATTAATAGCTATCTTTTTTAAACCTGTTGCTCACACCTTGTCGTTCTCAGGGAGTTACCAGTTGAGTTTTGAGGATAAAGAACAGAAAGAAATTTGATGCTGTTGGGTGCTACATTGAACCCAGTAACAATAGTTTTTACTTTTTTTCCTGGAATGTATCCAGAAGCAAAATGGGATTTTCTTTTGGTCTTGAAAATAAATAGTACAGCCCACCTGTGCCATGGCCATAGGAAGCAGAAAAGCAGAAAGACCTTGTTCTAATCTTGTTTGCCCTGGAGCCAGCTGTTGGCAGCCAGTGCCCTCAGCTTCTCCCTCCTGAGGAGCAGGGATTATCTCAACTCTTTGGTCCAAATTCCCAATGCAAAACATCCCACAAGGTGCATAAAGCTCAGTTTCAAATCTTCAATCTACTTCATCAACAGCATATATAAAATTGGTCTGTATATGCATACACATATATATATGTATAACAAACTAGTACCTAGCATTTTGATTTAACAGATTTTAAAATATTATCAAAGTCATGTGCAAAAGATGTAAGAAAAGACACTAGAACATAGAATTACAGTGCTCTGATTTTTTTATACTGGGCAACTTTTGTTAACTAGGTCCATATTAATAAATAACTCTTGGAACTGCAGAAAATAAAAAGTTTACATATTTCTTTAATTTTGGACATCCTTTCATACCAAACCTCTCTGAACTAAAACTATCACAAATCTCAGCCAACCATTAATAAATTTATGCATACTAGCAACATGAGGTAAATAATGCTGAAAAATATGTATTTAATTCAGATATCCAGTTTATGATTGTTTATAGAGTATGGCTTAGAAAGTAAAATATGTTTAAACAAACACATTTTCCCTCCAGTGTGCACTTCTTAAAGATTTAAAGGAAACGAGGCATAAAGACCATGAAAGTTTGTAAATATACAGTGAATGGAGGAGATCAAAAGTTGTCCTACTGAAGGGTTACATGAACTCAAACAGAAAAATTAAAGAAATGTGAGTTCATTAGTCCAACGAGCTAGATTTTAAAACTGCATCATAGCTGTATTTTTCTGAAGACAAAGCAGATTATAATATGTTTATACAATGCATATAAAATAAATTGCTACACAAGAAAATGTCACATTTTAGAAATGGTTTCCTCATATGCTAGGAATCTCTCATTTAGAAGCTCATTATCCAATAGTAGCTCTCAAGAATAAAGCTAATTTACATGTAAAATAAGAGTATGGTCTACTCTTTAAAGGCACAATGATAAACACACCAATTTGACAATTACATTAATATGAGCATTTGCATAATCTGCCTTCTACACCTGTTCTTAATTTGAAGCAGCTGCAGAACAAATCACACCACATAATCTGAATATGCCACCGAGTCATGTAAACACACTAATCCTTCTCATCAAGTTTTTGTTTCATTCTGTTTGCATGTTTGCTTTGAATTTACATGAACCCATAAAAAAAAGCTTTTGAGTTGGACAATTTATATTCATCAGAGATAACATATAGAGGCTAAAATGATTTTTTGTTTGTTTTTGTTTATTTTTACCATTTCCTGTAACAATGAGCATTTCATTTTCAGGACTAGACAAACAACACATAGAAACTCAACATTTTACAGCTGATTGCACTAGATATACCTCCTGTGAAGTACATTAAAAATGTGCAGTCAACACACAGTACAGTAAGTCTGACAATTAAATTCTTATGCTCTTAGCAACGTAAGACTGAATGGTCACCACTTCATTTTCTTTCAAATTCCATGCTTTCCACTTTTTAGAAAACTCCATGTTTTGTACCAGCAGCATAAAAGGAAAACAAAGCAACAGTTGACTGATAAGTCAAAATAACAGCTCACACTAATGAAATATTCTTTCTACATGTATGCTGCTTCTTTTTTGATACACAAACAAAAAATAATTGACTAATTTAATACTCTGACTCTCTTCCTATGCATTCCGACTGTCATTAGTCTCCATTCTGTAATGTTAACCTCATTCAAACTGAAAGATGAGAGAAAGGCAGCACACGTAGGAAATAACTGAATACATCACACATGCCTGATACAGTGATGATCATATAGGATTATGCCAAATGCAAAATGCTACATACTAATGCTACTGCTAAATTCTTTTTCAGTGAATAATCGGAAGCACAAACATAGAACCCAAAGCTCTTTGCATAGCCTCCACAAGAAGGGGGAGTGAGTGAGCAGCTGAGTGGTACTTAGTTGCCAGCTGGGATTAAACGACAACACAATCCATTACAGAGCCTGTGTGCTATCTAGTGTGCTGTCTACAACCTCTACACAGATGGTTTTACTGAAAGTAGAAGAGGCTCTTCTCTGCTTCAGAGCAAAGATTTAGGATTGGATAACATTTTGGCTTGGGACCCAGGACCAAATACTATGTTACACTAAAATGCTTATCACTGAAATCAAGTGGTTTGGTTTAAAATCAAGAGGGCCAGGTTTGAACAATGCCAAAGCCATTCTGACATTGAATTGTTGCCTAGTTCAGTAGCTCTGTAACATGGAATACCAGCTCCTCTGGTTACCAAAAGGTGTATATAAGTTTTTACATAATAGAGAAAATAGAGATTATATTGTACTTTCTTCTTCCCATGTAGCAAAGAGCATGGCATCAGCCTGAAGCTGTGACAGCAGCCAGAGCTGATGCTGCTTTTCCAGAGCTTGCCTAACAGCAGAAGCAAGTGGGAATCTCAACTGCGAGGAAAACTGGGAACTGCAGCAAAGAAAAATGACAACCAGCCTGGACATGATGTAGGACCACTATAAGCTGTCATCAGAAATGAAAATGGGAAAAGAGTTAACCATAATATTTTGAGAATTTTGTATACTAACCATGTGTATATTTAACTTAATTGTAATCGATCAGTTTCCTCTACTACAAAAACCCCAAAGATTTTGTCAAGGAGAGACATTCTACAATGTGAAGCAGAGGTCACCCTGCGTAACTGCTGGAAATCATTTTCTTTGATTCAGATGTCTGGAACTTCCTAGCAGGTGACTTTGCATGATTCTGGACTGGGAAATTTCTTCCTATTCCTTTCTTCCATCAAGTATTTAGCCTCTCCAGGTTAAATAAAACAAATTCTGTATTTTAACATTATTTTATAGGTTTACTGAAGGAGATACTGCATCAGCCTTTGCTGAGCTTAGTATAAAGCACACTAAGAAACATCCCCAAAGTTGAACCAAATGATGGGGCTTTGAGCAACCTGGTCTAGTGGACGGTGTCCCTGCCCATGGCAGGGGGGTTGGAACCAGATGATCTTTAAGGTCCCTTCCAACCCAAACTATTCTACGACTCTATAACTCACAAACTCTCTGTGCTGACGTAGCAGAAGAAAGTGCAAGCACCCACTGTTTGCCGTAGTCCTATCCAACCAGAT
The DNA here is from genome assembly GCF_004027225.2 of Strigops habroptila. NCBI lineage: Eukaryota > Metazoa > Chordata > Aves > Psittaciformes > Psittacidae > Strigops > Strigops habroptila. The sequence continues at coordinate 27,596,503 of NC_044279.2, forward strand.
AGATATTTCAACTAGCATTTATACCTCTGACACCGTGTAACACAATTAAAAATACACTTACAGTACAAAATAAGAAAGAACAAAGTTAAACAGTGCATGCACATTAAATAAAGGTTTGTACATCCATAATACCTGGTTTTGGAACAAAAATACCTCCTGATGTTAGACACTACTAGAAAACAAGATTCTGGTGCGGAATAAATAAAAAGTAAGAGACAAAGATCTCATCAAATGCATTTAAAAACATGCTGAACATATCAGAAATATTTTAATGTTAGATTAAAAAACATGATGCATACATCAACTGGCATAACATGATACATACATTAATTTGTTCACACATCCTCATTGCAAATGCAAAGTAGGAGTCAGATCATGCCCTAACCTTTCATGTACCAATCATGCTTAAGGTGATCCACTTTATCATAGACTTATCAGTTTTTCCTCTCCTGGATCTCTCAGAAAGTAGAAACATAGATAGTGGTCTTTTGAAAAACGAAACCCAAAATACTTTTTAATTCCCATCACCTCTTAGTACAACTTCTTTGCTGATTTTCTCAGAGCCAGAAGAAAAATAGAGGGGATAAGATTGTTCTCAGTGAGACCAAACACACAGAAGATTTACATCAAAAAATCAGTTTCTAAAAGTCTACCTGATATTTTAATTAGCAGAACAGTATACCCAGAAACACACAAAATACCTGATATCTACAACAAAAAAGCCTCAACTGCATATTGAAATGAACATTCAAGATTTTACAGTGTCTTTCTCTTTCATTTTTTATCTTGTCTCCTGCCTTGGGGTGACATCCAGAGAGAATCCAATCGCCATACTTCAGACAAGGCACCCCAGCAGTGGGGCAACATACATGTGCTTTCAGAAAAGAAAACAACTCATACTGGTAGTTCTGCTGTTTTAGGAAATCTCATTGTTGAGTTCTTATCTAAAGGCAGCCTCATACTCCTTAATTGCATGCAACTACTGACACCTCAGCAAGCAGCTAGAAGGATGTTGAGTATCTGAACAAAAGAAATTACAACCTACACTGCCTTACAGTTAAAGTTCTGAGGTGTAACCTAAGCCACAACTACCATAAAATGACTATCCAATGCTGGCTGAGCCAACGTAGTGTCTCCCATGTAGGCAGTACCCCACTAACCCTTGGGGAAGGTCTTGCTCTTACAGACTTTCTTGGGCTGCAGAGGCTTGCACTGCTATTTGTGTATTGCCAGACTGTTATATTTTACCTCATCATAAGGAAGCCTGAATATATGTACTCATTTTCTGGAACTCTTACATGAAAAATTTATTGTAATTTCATGAAAACTTACTTTAAAGAAAAAAAGTGCTTTGATATTAGCGAGAACTACATTCTGCATACAAGTATAAATCGCTGGATTAGTATAAAAACTAATTACAGAATTTCAAATCCATAATTGTCTCAGCAACTGTCTTCCTTTCTGGTAGATAACCATGATCAACACACACTTTGCAACCCATATACCTTGTAAAATTATTAATTGTATTGGTTAGAAAGAACCTCAAGTTTTCCTAAACATGAACTAATTATTTTTACTGCAACTCATTGATTTTGAGAAATGCAATGTATTTATGCCATGATTTGGTTTTGTAAAACTCTCGAAATTAAATAAATATTCTTTCAAGCTGGGTCTGTGTTCTGTCACTATGTTATTCTTTGACATGTTATTTTAGGTCAGATTTACTCAACTCTCTACGGCATTGAAATTTACCTTATTTCAGAACAGGACAGTTAATAATTTAGACTTTTACTTTGCCTATTTGCATAGTAGCATTTTATGTAAGATTATATTTGGACTATACCCCAGATTAAAATTGAAATTAGCCATTATACCTAAACTTAACACCGCATTTCATGGTTGTTTTCACCAACTTCATGCTAGATGATAGACTGATATATCAAAAGAAAGAAACTGACTTTAAAAATTGTGTTGAGGTTATTTTAAATGCTCCCCTCACTTCTACAGAAGGTAGCTACACTTTTTGTTTCTCTTTTTTATTGACTGTGGCTTATTTGAATGGGCATTGAAGACATAAAATTTGGAAGATCCTTTTCCCAAGCAATGGGAAAGGTACTGCAGTCCTGTACCCAAGACCAGGAATCTGAACATCTGGGCTTCATTGCCTGCACAGTCAAAGTAATAACACAGCTACAAACTCAAGGAAGAGAAAGACAGCTGCTCCCGATGCAACCCAGGTGCATCCTTTCCCTTTTGGAAGATCCCTTTCGGATCACTTTCAAATCATGAAACATGTTGAGCAGCTGACTGACTGTGTGGTGTTATGAAGTGACCAGGTAGCTTGAAATCACTTGAAGACTCAACTATTTTCCTTGAACTTTATCAAATTAATCCAATCTTTCCATCACAATGCAGAGTAATTATAGCTAGCAAAAAACCTACTACATCATCCTGATGCCAGCGTTATGTCAAAAAGTGTTCCATAAGAGAACAGATCTGTTCCAGAGCTTGGCTATATATTTCTTGATGACCTACATCATCCTTTTAGCTTGATTTCCTATCATTTACTCCTCAAACTCCAAGGAAACAATTAGATCCTGTAAACTGTCAGCACTTGTAACCGTAACAACTCTGCCTCAATAAAACACAAAAGACGGACTAAAAGAGTTGGAGGGATGATAGAAAAGCAGAGATATCTTGGGATCTGTACAGATCATATCTCCTTCTCCTTCACCCAGTATTATTCAAAACCAGAGCCAATAGATTTTAGTATTCCTTGAAAAGTGTAAATAATGTATACCTATACCTTGTGATCACACAGTTGGGCATGAAATATACTCAAAGATGTATAAGTATAAACTTGCTGCCTGCTGTTCAGTCCCACTTCAATGGGTATTTCAATGATGCATGTCTCTTGTGTGTTTCTGCAGTTCTTTTTCCCTTCTTTCACTCTGATAGCGTTGCCAGAATGCACTGTACGCTCTCTGGAAATCCGATTCACATTAAAGTTTTGTACAGTTAGTAATACAAGAAGGCTCAAATCTCTAACACAAAGCTTTCATAACTACAATAGTCAGAATAATAATATGGAAAGAAAAAAAAAAGTCATCCTAACAATGAACTCAATACTGAGGATATATAATAATCTAACACATTTTAAGTTTAAAAATAATGGGGCTTTTTTGATCGTGGACTGCTAGTCAAGCCAGGTGGCTAGATCAGTATTTGTGGAAACCAACAGTTCCTCATTGTTTTTTTTCTAAGAGAGAAAGCACACTAATGATAATTTGATAAGCAATACCCTTCTTACGTAAATCACATTTTAAATGAATAATAATAACACTAATGGAGATGATATGTAATGAAATGAAAATCACAAGAATAAATCTCTATATCATCCAGAACTAAAATAGAAAGAACAACTTCTTGTGCCATTTTTGTGGCAGCATTCTAAAGGCTCTATGCTAATGGTGTTTACTCTCCAAGGAAAATATAAATTCATCTGCCAGGTAAAACAAAGGTTTTCAAAACCTTTTTAGAATTCCCGTTGACAGTTTCATGGGGAAAAAAAGCAACTTCAATAGTAAGGATTCTTCCCGGAAATAGGATTCTATTTATGAGTTCGTGCTAAACTCTTTGACATTCATAAAGGTTTAACTGAGAAATAATTTCTGTGTAAATGGTGTGACACATCAACATCGCCAATACATTAGATCCTATCTTGATTACAAGAAGGGGCCCAATTCTGCTATAAACAAAATTATTTAGGGTTTTCACTTAAAAAAGCTAAGTGATTCCACACATCATAAAAGCATTATAAAATTTTTTTTGTCGGTTTTCATTACACTAGAATTTCTTTTAAAGATGATGCCATTACTAGTCAAGCCTTTCCAAAAGCACTCCTAGTAACTTCTCTCTTACTATACTTACAGTCAAAAACCTTAAAATATCCGATAAGTCAAACAAAATCCGATAAATATTCTATATTGACAGTAAAGCACTACACACAATTGGCAAGTTTTATTATTTCAATTTATCTTGACAATGTTACCAAAACCCAAGACGGTTAGGAAACCAGTCCTAACAGCTATTGATACAATATTACCTACCTCTGGATGTACTTTAGGACATTACTAATTACAAAGATTAAAGCTAAACAATAGTGCTTGTGTTTGTTAACTACAAATATTCTAAAGAATCATACACAAAGTCATATATATTTGGTTCTAGAGGTATGGCTGGGATATTACAACACAAACTGTACCACCCAGTCAAATTACGATAACTAAATACTCATTCAAAGAACTCCATACAAATATTGCCCACCCAAACCAAACATTTTCCTAGACTAAACTATTTTGCAGAATGCTAAATTAGTATGACTTTTCTCAACGTGGAAAAGAGCTCCCTCTCTTAATCTTGGCTCTGAGACTTACTGGGTCATATTATATGCCAGGACCTAAAATGGTTGCAATAATAATGATCTCATAAGTAGGCTGTTAGACTAATTCACTTGATTTTCAGGCACCGTGAGACAATCACCTCAACACTATAAATACTCTAAAACATTATGAAAGTGGGTATTTTTGGAAGAAAAAAATATATAAAATATTGTGTTGGGTTTCTTTTAAATAAACTCTGCCTCTTGTTTCAGTGTATTTATTGCTGAGAAAAGCAAATTCATTTTAGAACAAATGCCTTCCAATTAAAAATGTCCATATTTATTAATTTCTTCTATGTCTTACTGATAATAAGTCAATACATTTTTATATACAACAGCTTGACAAAAGCCAGACTATAGGAAACTATGTGAAAACTACAGCTACTTAGTCTATGCTCATAGAAATCACTATCTTTTGTTGTAATCTAACAAGTGAGGATTAAAGCATCCAATATGATCACATATCTAAAGTGAATTTAAATAGATGAAATATTGTGAATTAGGATGTCACCTATTTTTACTAAATGCCAGTTATTATCAAGGCTATAAATATACAGAAAATAAAGTTGACTTTTTGAAAAAATAATCAACTGTCATGTCCTTTAAGGCATTTTGTGCACATGCTGTAATTTTAAGATGGCATTACAATCCTTTTAAAATGAATATGTTGATACAGTGTAACGTGCTTACTGACAAATCAGCACACTATCTGCTCCCTAGAATTTTGCTATTGGCTTCAATGACTCCTCACCTTTTTTCAGAAAAACCTGCAACAACAAAAAAATCACACAACACTACAGGAATGGAAAAGACCTGCTGAGTTTTTATCTTTATATTATTGCAATTCATGTCATGCAAGTTCCTTTCTAAGCTTGCTAAAGCTTTAAGTAGGCAGTATGCATGGAACGTGGCTTTTGCTTCCACTACTTCTACTAGAACAGTGTTCCAGAAACTTTTTTCTCTGCATAGCAAAAAACTTTCATTTCCACAGTTCATTCATGTTTAGCTTAGCTACACATTACTATATTTAAAACTGTTCTTAAGAAGTATAAAGATGTTTCTTCCTTCCTAAAGTTTGCTTCTTGACCCAAATTGCATAGAGCAATCACAACCTTTCAGCCTATGCATCTAGTCTGAATGAAACCTTCTTGGACTTGTATATATTAAAAATGTATACAGAATTTACATAACCTCAGTGTAGGTATATGGCAAATGTGCTACACTATCGGCCATAGTCAAAACATTGAGATACCTTCACGCCTTGGAAATTGAGGGCATCGGTACTAAAGCCCTGAATCTTTCATCAGAACCTATATGGAGCACATTTCTAATATAGCAGTAAGGCACCAGAAATCATGTGGATTGCATATCTCCATTACTCCAAATGAGGTCTTAAAGATACCTTTTAGAAATGGCATTATTTCCCTATTTTTATTGGAAAAACAATTCATTTAGGATTGCATGTTCTTTTTTCTCACCTGTGTTACACCACTGGTTATTCACAGTCATACAATGACCACTACACTGAGCTTCTCTCTTCCTTTTTCATTTCAAGTGATGGACACAAGCTTAAGGAAGACATTTTTCTAAGTTCTTAAACACATGATATTATTCTTTCTATGCTTTCTAAAATTTATCACAATTCACTTTCTAAATTCCATTCTCAAAAGATGCCCATCCCTCTTGTGAAGCCTATCCTGTTTTGCTTTTTTTTTCCATGGGTGAAATACATGCCTCCTGTTGCTATGGCAGGCTTGCGGTGAGACATTTTTTCTCCCTCATCCAGAATATGGGTTCAACCCTTTTGAATTAAGAGATATTTTTTTGTATATGCAAATATCTATCACCATTTGCCTCTGAATTTACATTATTATTTTCACTTCAGAGACTATGCTCTCAAACTGAGGTTTTCAATGGAATCCTGAACTGTTCTTAAAACATAAACAAACACTGTTTTGTGTATGACTTCACACCACATCCTGTATTGGGAAGTACTTTAATTTGGTAATTCGATTATTCTTAAACATCAAGCCCATAGCTATCTGTGCATTAAATTACAGCTGCATCAACTTAGAAATAACTTATACAAGCATAGATATTTTTTTCTGACATGTTGGGTCACTGAACTGGTTTTCCTCAATATTGCATAGGTTGTCTTTTCTATCAGACTGAAAGTATCTTTCTTGAATAAATGGATTTACTGTGAACACTTAGGGGAAAATCTCATTCTTCATTTATACTTCAGGTTCTTGGTAAGATCCTTGAAGCATATTGATGTTGGCACACCATACAGTTTCCTTTGTACATATTATTATAGCACGATTGCTTTTCAAAGCTCCACATAATTAAGTAGTAAAGCACTGAAGCTGTGTTTAGTAAATTTTTCACCATTAATTCTATTTCATAACACCCTCATCTGTCTGTCTCAAGAAAATTATATTAGAAGCATAAGAAGACATAAAAAGACCTAGAACATCAAAGAGGCAATTGTTGACCAACCTCCTTCCCCAACAGGATGGGCTGATGGGCTTTTCCACTCCACTGTGCAATTGCTCTTTCAGCAGCACACATGGCCACATGCTCTTTTTTCTGCAGCATTACTGTGTAATATTTATGCGTGATCATCTGGATAATTTGAACAGTTTTTAACTCAATTTTACATGTATACAGCCCAAGTGACAGCAAACTAAAATTAACACCTAAGTCGATCTTGGCATACGGTCAGATTCCTGATTAGCCTGCTCCCCACACCCCAGGAAAGCCCCCCTGCTTGCTAAAGCAGCTGGACAACTAACACACAAACTACAAAATAATGCCTAACAATTAGAATATTTCAAGACAAGTATTCAATTCCCAAAGTAAAATTAATCTGAAAAAAAAAAAAAGTATGTGAAATAATTGCAGAAGGAATGCCTTGAATAGCTATGGAGAGACTGCACTTTAACATAGAAAGCTGAATTTGCTACTATTGACTGAAGATTCTTCATTATTTTGTCACAGAACTCGGGTTTTGGTAGAAAATTTCCTTGACTTTTATAATTGCCTGATGAAATGAGAAACCTCCTGGGAAAGAGACTTTCCTTAATAGTAATTTAACTAGAAACCATTTTTAAAAATCTACACCCATCTAGAGCATTCACAGAATATTTTGTTCAGTTGCTTTTCCTGCTTTGGTAATTTCTAAATCAATGTACACTAATGTGTGTTTCAAATTCAAGAGTATCAGGAGAGCCTTGCTTGAGTGGTGCGATCCTAAACTGGCATAATTAGGGCTCTGCCTGGGAGCAGACCCTTCAATAGAGCTGCACACTGAGTGGGGAACCATTCACACATTCCCTCTCAGCTCTTCACAAGCTTTTCTGGGCAATGAGCCAGCTGGTAAGAGAATCAAGCTGATCCAACCTGTTGCAAGAGCCTGGAGAAGTGGCTCAAGGAAACCTACACCTCACAGCACCACAGAGGAGCTACTCACGTAGCCTGAAGAGGAGCAATCGCAGACATGCCAGCTGGCTGCGCCAGGAGGGCTTGCAGGGGGACAGAGCTTTCTGGCTGCTCAAGCAAGGCAAATAAACTTCTCTATAGCTCTTGGAGGCTCCTATAGTTCAGAATATAAAACCCAGTCCATCCATCCCATGCACAGCAATATTTCCTGGTATCAGACAGGCTGCAGATTCTACCATGAGGTCTGCTGCCCTGCTATGTAGAAGCTGCTGTGGAAAGACCTAGACACTCGCTGTGAAGGTCTGCCTTTCTGAATCTGAGTGAAGAATCACTGTGTGTGTTCTCCCCTCTCCTCCCAATCCTCTACACATACCAGAATCAACAACAGAGAAAGGGCGAAAGAAAAGACATGGTACGATATATGCGCCAAATGATTCCCTGTGTCCTGGATTTGGCTGGAGTTAAACCATGACACCCTGACAGTCACAGCAACGGAGTGAAACGCCAGACTGATTCACAGTCATATGTTTAACATTAAAATGCCTCCTGAAATACCTGACCACATAGTAATCTTAATTAGCATATTCAATACCCATAAACAGAACTTGTATAATACTTCTTTCCTCTGCCTCTAAAATATTTTCTAATATTGCAACAGTATTTTCAGGATAAACATATCATCTCTGCACTAGCTAGTGGTTTTTTTTTCCCTCTCAGTTAGATACAGATGAAGTCATTATGTGATAACTTCCATTAGAAGGCTGCTAGTAAACATTTTTCCATGTTACAAAGGTCATACATAAGGTTAGCTGCAATATTTTATGTACCCAAAAATGACAACTATCATCTGCTTTATCAACATGAGATAATACCTCAAGGTGATTGATACTTACTTTAAATTAAAAAGGAAACCATACTAACCAGTGCCACTTTCTTCATAGATGTACTTTTTAACACCGGAAGTTTTCAAAAGTAAAAACTAAAGTAAATCTATTCTTGAAAGATTTCACAGCAAAATGGCACACAATGCAAAAGATGGGTTTTCACAAATAAAAGAGGTTGTCAAAGACAGAACAGAAACCTTTGGAGCAGACTTGTATCTATATAAATAAGGACTTCCGAGCAAGATTTTTATGTAGACACTTCCACTGTACATCAATGAAATATATCTTTTTTTTTTTATTCATTACTGTATTTATCCCTCTACCTTACATGGAATTCCTGTTTTCTACACCATGAAAGCTTGAACATGGCTAGTTCGCCTTTCCCTCCCCCTACACCTTACCTAAAAACAACTCCTTGCTTTCTCTCCATCTCTTGGGGTTATCTTTGTCTTTAGAGTGGGTATCACTGATGCAAATTTCTGCACCTTAGAGGATAACTATATATTCCTCCTAACGCTTACAAGGGAAAATGGGACTTCTGATTTTCCAGTAGCTATCTTCCAAATTTAATTTACCCCAAGCCTCAGTGTTTGCTTATATGTAGGCCACACATTTCCTCCAGAATTATACTCGAGAGGGAAAAAGATTGTTTATCACTACTCTCCTCTTACACTATATATTAGGCATTAGCATCTTTCTAAATCAGTGATTTCTAGCACGTACAAAATCCTCCTACTTCCTATGTTTAGCAGCATGCTTTAGATAAATAGAAATATGTAATATGCAGTTTTTGGAAAGACAGTTTTAGACCAGATATATTTGTTTCTATTTTTGTTGAATGTAATACTAAGAAAATTCTAAGTTACATCCATAACAGGCTTTTTTCTTTTTTTTTCCCTGTTTTTAGACTGAGAATTCTTTTACTGACATTACGCATGCACGGTTGCAGTCGATGTGCATTAAGTCAGAGGATGTAATTTAAAAGCAGTGGGTTTTGCTTCTTTTTCCCCACATTCCAAATTTCTTATCTCTCATCAGCTCCTTATGTATGCTTAAAAAAGTAACTAAAAGTTACAATATTAATGATATGTTTGCTTATTTATTATGTGCAATGAATTTTAATTCGGAGCCATATGAAGATCCAAAGGGAGATGACCAAAACAGGACAGTAAAGCAACAAGAGTAGGTTAAAAGAGACTATGAATATCTTTTCATGCTAAATTTTCATGCTAAATTTTTGCATTTTGCATGTCTTTAAAAAAAGTGGTTCTTCTGATACTGTGCACCAATGCAATAAACATTAAGTAATTAAACTTAAATTTACACTTACTTTTCCCTAATTTTATCAAATAATTACACTTCTGTGACGTGCTCATGCTAAATAAACAAGGCTTACCTTAACAACTCAACACTCCATACAGCATGATATTTATACAACAAGCTTGGTACACACCGAGCTTAACCCTTTGATTCCAGGAGTCATGATTTCCTGACATGCCATCCTCACAGAATGCATTAGTACTGGTGTTGAAACAACAAATCTAGCAAGAAGGAAAAAAAACCTAATCCACTCAGATATATTAACTTATGGGATTGAAGTTAATTATCTATTTATTTTAATCAAGATAAAAGTTCAAATTCTGCTTTAACGAAAATAAACGACTTCTTTAGAGACATTACAGGGAATAGATATAACTAGGCTTTTAATAACTCTTAGAGCAAACAAATAAAATTACAACTAGTGGTCCAAATCACTCTGTTATGCAGCCAATGATAGTATCTGTATCATGGACAGATTAGTCTAAACACTGAGATTTGCCTACCTGGAAGGGAAGTAATAGCAATGCTGTACATGAACACCCACCAGTGGAGGCAAATTGCCAGCATTTACCTTTGGGTTATGCTTGTGCTCTGCACAGTTCTTGAAGAACTGAAAGTCTTGCTCATGATTTTTAGTATAACAAGAACAATAAAGTTGTCGGTTTTAAAACTCACGGTAGACGACACCAGGTACTTCACTGGCCATACGGGCAATGACTTTCTGCCACAGCAGAATGATCTACAGGTTCTAAGAGCCAAAGTGACATTTTCCCTGCTATGCCTACTATGGAAATGTGGTGATAGGGAGTGAAATCTGTGAAAGCAACCAGCTCACTTCACCATGGATCAGCAGAGTCTCAGCTTCTCCAGAAAAGAAAAATATCCTTAAATAAAAATGAGTACTACAGAAATCCTGACCTTACTATTGCAATATGCTTTCCAGGATGCACAGTAAGAAAGTAAATATTATCTCATTATATGCAGGTTAACATTACCCTCAACTCTCATCACAAACCCTCCTTAGCTGTTTTGCAATATGTCATTAATCAATATGTATGTACTGATTGGATCCATTCGATTGGTGCATCAGTGTAATGAATGGCACATGTAAACATGCTTCAAATACATTTATTCAGATATCTATACATGAAAGTAAAATCACTACTACAATTGGTACTCAAGCTTGTCAGACAGGATGTTCTTCTCCTTCTGTTTTGCATAAGACATGCTAATGGTTATGCGATCTGCAGTCTGAAACCCAGAAAAATGTAAATCAGAAAGTAATAGCAGATCAAGATAACCGTCTATCCACAACTGTAATTTTAGCAGGTATTCCATTATCTCACAGTCTAAATACAAACCTCCTCTCACTGAAAATACACGATAACTACTAGATAATGGCATTAAAATTTAAAACAAAAACATGTGCCAACACAATATTCCTCTTTTACAATAGATCCCATAGCTACAGGTAAATTTAAAAGAGTTTTTTTTTATGAGAAGGATACAAAAGACACCCAAATTCTTCCGGGGAAATCCCAGTGGTTCCCTAAAACCATCCCCTCTATGAAGCATAGTAAAACATGATGACTTACCCAACACCCTGTTTTTGCAAAGTTGAAGACACAAATTTGAAGGTTTCTTCAATAAGCTTTCAACTTGCTGATTAGCTAGTTGGTGATGTAAGTCATTAAAATACTTGATGCATTATGGAATAACACAGAGAACATATATAGAAACAGCATATGCTACTTTCCTGCAAATATCCAACAAATCCAGAAGATGGCCACTGAAATTAATACTGGTTTTTTTCTTCTTTGGCACATGGAACAATAGAACAGTTTTCATCAAAATATGGAGCACATGAGAGATGCAATGGCAAGGCTTACCTAACACCCACATTTGCCTGCAGATGTGTGAGCTAGTTTTAAAAGTTTATTAGGTTTTTACTAGATTTATAAATCAGTTCTAAAATATCTCCAGTTGCCAGATTAGTAAATTGCTTTGAAATTAGAGGAAATTAGAAATACATTACCATTAAGGAATTTTAAAATGTTGGGAGAAGTCTGTTTCTTTAAGCACAAACACAAGCACAAGTATTTTTATCTTCTAAACCTCAAATTGCTTATGCATATTTAGCAATTCCTACTGCTAGGAGATTTTGGCTAAAGCTACCATTAAATTTGGCATAATAAAATAATAATAACATACAATTTTATGGCCCATATTACAGTATTTGGTCAAACAGGCATCACAATGCTCAAAATGTGAATTTCCACTACATAACGAACAATGAACAGCTCTGTAGTAACACTAAAAGGCAGAAACAGAAAAGCTCCAAGGACTCATTTATAAAACCTTTATACATCTTTTTCACTAAAGAAGAAAAATTAAATGGAGTTTGTGCTCATACCTGAGTTTACACGGTGTTTGATGCAAAAACCAAAGTCTGAGGGCACATTCCATTTCCCTCTCATTTGAAAATGAAGCAAATGAAGTGTCCAAAGTTAATAAGAGACACTGTGTTCATAGCGATCATGGAAGGAAAAGTTGGAAACATGAGCAATAATCTCTGGTTTAGGGAGCATGTAACAATTCTGAAAAGAAAATTATCTGCTTTATTTTCTTCTTCCTGCCTCGCAAGTGTGACTCATGAGGCACTGACTCTTCTTGGCAAACACATACTACAGGATGTCTCTACAATACACCATCCCATGGCATTTAAAAGGCCTCAGGCCAGCGTTAGTGAGGAGTAGGAAAGCACAAGCCTCCTTCTCCCCATCTCATCATCTTCTTCGTTATGTGTATGACTATCTCCAAACATGATTTTCTCTTCTTTCATCGATGCCTACCACAAATAGTGCACCCCCACACCTCTTCAGCCTTGAAAAGAAGGTTTATGAATGGGTGGAGAATGTGAACAGAGAAGTCTGTAGCTCCCGAACTGCTCCAGTTTACAAGCTGGAGGACTGAAGTAAGCTAAATTCACTGGGAAACATATACTGGGAAAATATCACTATTTTTTCCTGTTTCCTATTCTTCCCTTCATGTCTGGTGTTTGCCAGTTTACAGACAGGACACAGTGCTAGATGGACCTTATACATGTTCTCTTTCAGAATGAGAAGCTGGCAGAAAAAACAACTTTCACAGTATTCATTAAATCAATCATCATCTCCGTAACTCAACCCTTCAAGATCACCAATTCCACTTCTAAAAACTTAGAAAAACCTACAGTTGCTGCCTTTATGACTACTCTTCTTGAGTGCCTTCAGCCTAAAAGATATTTAAGACAAAACAAAGTCAAGGGCAACAGTGGAAAGTTGAGATGGCCCCAGGAGTCCTATGCCTCTGCACTGGAGTACAACTACAGCATGGCAGGATGCCAACTTGACATATTTTCTTTTTTTCCATTTTCTTTAGTAATTTTCCTAAGTTCTTGTTTATTTCTGAGCAAATAAATACAACTTTAAAAGTATATTTGAAGAGAGCTGATGTGGAATGTGGAACTGCATTCTGCATCCAACACTGCTCCATGAAGTTTCACAAAGAAAAGGAGACAATGTGAATTACATAAAAAAACTGCACAAGTGATCAAATTTCACAACATTTCACTGGTGGAGAAAAAAATAAATTCTGGTGCCTGGGGTCCTCCATTATGCACAACAAGAGATAAAAACACCCTATTCCTTCAGAAAGCAGGGGAAGTCCCAACAGGATAAAGGCTCACCCAGAAAAATAGATGTGAGGAAAAGAATGGTAGGAGTTATAAATTTTTATTTCCTGAACAAAATAAAATCATCTCTTATGTATATCTTTTGTCTGCAACAGACTGTAATTCAGCAGTTTAACACTCATATTTGGTCTACATACAATGAGAGACCCAGTTTTGTCAGCAAAATGCAATTTCCTATGGAACTCCGAATTAGCAATAAATGAACTAAAACCTCAAAAAATACTATGATAATTTTTTTCAAGAATAAAACACTGTATATATTTTTACTAACAATGCATTTTAAATAAGTACTCAATAACAGAACTCCTTTCCACCCAAACACAACCTGAAGCCCAACAGCATCCCAGTGTGAAACTCTAATGACATATGTTTTTCTGAAATGGCAGAAGCAGCTCTTTCATAATTTCATGCAGTTGTGTTGGTAGTTTCTGAACATATCTCTGTGTCACTTAGATACAGTCTTGTCTCAACAAGTTTTGAACTGGTTTTTTTCATTTCTTAGTGTTAACACAGCCGTTTTTACAATTTAATCCATGTATGTATAAAAAACACATACCAATTTTGCAAAATGTCTATAAAGAATTACTTTATAGTATAACTACTGAACTCAGTCTTAAATCTTTCAAGCATCTATAGCCACAAAAGGCTTTTTTAACTTACAGTGAATGTTCTCTGTGAATGAGAAGTCACCAGCACGCAAGCCTGTATGTGAATATGCACATACACAGCACTGGAACACAGGCATCCACGCACACCTCTCGTGTGAGCAAGCTCTTCCCTAAGAGTAAGGCCCCAAAAGCAAGGACACTTTACTAACCTGCAGTGGTCTCTGTTTATCACTGCCCTTAGGAGATTTCAGTCCACTTGTCTGTTGCTGTAAAAGCAGCTGCCTTGCTGCCTGGAGTGCCTAAAAGTAAAAAATAAATAAAGAAATAAATTCTACCAGTTCATAGAAAGAGATGAGTTGTTCATTGCGAATGTTAGGTAAAATTCCTATTGAACAAATATAGTCTCTGCCTATTCGATTTATATTTGCTAGATTTCAGGCTCCAGTTTGTTTCTTACTTAAAACAACAACAAAAAAAATAATCTGAAAGTACATATATAGGACTTCACTTGAATTTATGGATGTACATGAAATCCTGCAGGAAATAAAGTTAATTTGTTTGAAGTGCTTGAAGAGGAAAAATCATAAACTGCATCAATAGCCTCATTTCCACAAGGAACTTGTCTTTGAGTGTTCAACTAAAATGCCCACTCCCTTGCAAATTATCATTCAATTTGCATTTTCATATTACAATTTTGAAGCAAAAGCAAGTAGACTTCAAGTGTTACCAGAAGGTGTAATTAAATTTGACAAATCAACATCAGATTATCTTGAAAGTGAATTAATAAGGATATTCACTGAAGATTAAAAACACTTTTTGTACTTACAATTCAAGGAGAAACCTCTCCTTTGACAAAATAAAAAAAATAAAAAAAAAAAAAAAAAAAGTGCAGTTTTAATGCCAAATAAAAATGAGTGGTTTTCATTTGCATTCTTAGGAAAATCAGAGAACAAAGAAATTACTACTCAACCAACCAGATCAGGCTCAGGGATGACAGTACCCCAATCAAAATAGAAAATGTTTTCATTTATTTTGTGTTTTCATTCCAACTCAGCAAAATATAGTTAAACATATGAAATGTAAACAAACATTCCACTCACCCCAAGAAGGCTAATCTAAATTATTTTTTCTTATAAAATTTCTTTTTAAATGCCAAGTGTTAGACAGTGGTATTTATTAAGACATGAACAAACCCTGATTCAAAACATTTCTACTGAAACTACCTGGAGAACTCCTTTTTTAATCTTTTTTTCCCCTTTAAAAAATCCGTTCAGTAAATAGCAGTTACAGCTTTAAAATACATCACACTATTATCTATGTTATTAAAACATGCTGTAGATAGAATATACTGAGCTAAATGCCATTTGATCAATGTTCCCTAAAATAATAAAGATTCTCAACTGATAAAGAAAGGTACAATTTTGATTAGACTCAAATGAGCTGGTTTTTAAGATAGTTTCCAGTATCCATGACAACAGTTGCTTTGACAAGATGTGCATATGGCATTACACTGCCAGCTGGTGTGAACAATGTTTGAACTACTGCATTGAGATGCTGAGCAAACAGAAAAAGTTGCCACGTCTTAACCCTCAGGGAAGGCAGTCATCCCCTGATCAATTATGAAAAGACAGAGAGAGGGCTGCTACAGTCTGGCTCCAAGCAAGTTTTCTGAGGAGGCAGGCAGACATAGAAAACCAAAGTAAACAAACTGAATGCACTAGCACCATCTCCTTACAACATTGATTCGTCTCCCCATAGAAGGCTCTGGTACAAAGTTTGCAGAGCAGACTTTTAACATTTGGAGACATTCCCACAACAATCCTCGTATTGTTTCATCAAATTCTCAAGTAATTACAGGTCAACTTTACAAAGACTACACATTCCTCTGAACCTAAGCAACGAGACGCACAGAACCAACTTCTCTCCACCAAAAATAAATAGAAGTTAACATATTTCAAAGTACACTTGAAATATTTTGTTACCAAGGAACCACTGGATGCCCTGTTTCCTATGTGAATAGCATAATCTCTTCTGCACTCACAATTCTTGGGCAGATCCTAAGACAATTCTGCTCTGTCTGAGATCAGAGATAAACATATCTGTTGAGTTCAGGGGCACCAGAATTTGGTCCCAACATCTTGCAGTGGTTTAACCGCAAAACATGGATTAAATGCATGAACAGAAGATCTATGGTGAATTTATAATCCTTCCCAATCTTTAGAGCTCTCCAAAAGGGGAATTTGAATGGAAGTGAGAGAACTACTGCACTTCTGAATTCATGGGGGACTGTACAGCAAAACGAACTGCACCGCCCAGGGTGATACTGCTACCAGAGAAGAGATCCGGTGTTATGGAAAACGGGAAAAACCACAAAGATTATTATTTTCATTTGTGGCAGTTGCAGAAAATTCATTACACAGCCTTTATCTGGAAAAGAAATTGTAATGGTGTAATGCCGATGTAGACTTGCAAGTAACTGGAATATTCGGGAAGTTGTTTCAGGGTCCTCATCTTCCTTAGCAGCAGTCATCACACGTCAATGCAATAAAACAAGCAAGTATGCATCTGGTAAAGCTGTACATTTACAGTACTTGAAAATGAGAGAATTATGGCCTGCTGCAGCTTAGATTGAAGCTCAAAAGTATAATTTCAAATTGTGGCTAGCATACTCCAGTGAAATCAGCCTAAGAAAGCATGACTTCCTACCACTAACTACAGAAAGAGTCACACTTTATGAAAAAGCAAGGCAGCACAACAGGATATGTTTGCATAAAAGACTCTTCTACTTAAACTATTTTGATTCATATGCGCTGGTTGGGTTATCTTTAAAGGAGTAGAGGCTTATCTTGTAATACAGAATGTCTTATAAATGATGACTACCTGAATACTTCAGTGATCTTATTGTTGCAGTTTAGATTATTGTAAACACAGGAGATAGAAGAAGAACAGAAAACAATTTCAAGAGATCAGAGATGATTTAAAACTCATAAGGAGAAATCACTGTCAGCCTTTGTTCTTATAGCAGTTGTCATATAGTACTTTTTCCTCCTAGTGTGCTGCTTAACTTGAGATTTTGCTACTTGGTAAACAACCTCCCAGAAACACACTGTTAATTTCAAAGGATTATTACTGACATTATTCATAAGTGAGGATTATGATACTATAAAACATTCAGTTCTCCCAATTCATTTGCTGCTATTAAATCTTTGCAAAACAAATTGATGATTTGAAAGTGCCTTTCAAAATTCCTAGTTTAATATGTACACTTCAAGTAAACACCCGTCCCACGTATCATTTATAAATTTCAGTGAACTGATTTGATAATAACTCATGGTCTAAAAACAGTTCAATGAAGACAAACTAACAGACGTTTATAAATCTGGCAGATCAAAACGATGTTGAGTCCTACCTCAAGTTAGCAGCAAAAACAGAGTCTAAGGTAGTCAAACTCGTATCTAGTTTCCAGTAACATTTGTTTCAAATTTACTAGGCACTTTTCCTTAATTAAGTTATCTAAATTAGTAAAACTATACGAAAAAGTCAATGTAGACAAAAGCAATAAAAAGCACTCAGCATTAGAAATTATTTTAATAATGCAAATGAAAATCATTATAATGCTTTAAGTAATGGCTGTATAAGCAGGAAATTCGAGCATATGGTTTCCAGAACTCACTGTGTCTTCTAGTAAAATATTTATTGGGAACACTACTTCTTGATATTTACTGTGCTGCTTTGGCATAGCTAAAACATAAGCAGAACAAAAATGAGATTAATTGCATATAACTTATAACTCACTCTATTAGTTGATAAATTGTGGTAGATTTTGCAATTTGTTGGCGATACTCCTGTGAGATACAACTTGCTTTAATTTTGTATTCCAACCCCTTGTATTTAAGCATGCCTTAAATAATTTTTAAAGTTTTATCTTTCTAATTAAAGTGAAAGCTGTCACTAAAAGATGGTAAACTTATTACTTTGCTTTTAAAGAAGTAAATACATGTATATTTTTAGGAAACAGATGTCACTCATATCTTTCCTTTAAAAACAGGAATGTTTAACCTATCAGCCTGTTGCATTTGAGACGTTAAAATGAAAAATGACATCTACACCCATTAATATCGTCAATGTATAAACAGCACAGCGTGACACATTCTTGAGAGCTGAAGGCTACAAAATCTCTCTGAAACATAAATAACAAAGCACTCAGAAGCATATTTGATTTTGATATTCATCTCTGAGAAAAACACTGCTGCCTGGGCTTCTTATGAAAATAGATGCAGCCCAAATGGATCTCCTGTAATTGGTTTCAGATAGCGAGGTCAAAAGAAATGTGATACAAGAAACTATTATGTGGAACAGGCGAAACAAGAATGTTTATACAGGCACTCCCTATTTATACTGACAAGAGGTGTATACTTTGCAGATAACCAGAACCAAAAAACTTGCCAGAAGACAACCAGATTCTTTCCTTTTTCTAACTCCAAAGTCCGATTTTATTTTTTTCAAATGACTGCATACTCTAACATTCCTGCTGGACATAGAATAAGTTTCTGAACAGAAAATAAGTTTCCAAATGGCTGAATATGTCAAACGGGAGTCATCTCACTGGTAGCACTATGCAACTGAAACGTATCAACATGCTAAGCTGGATTTAAGGCCAAAGACTGCTCTGCACTGGTTGAATAAGAAGTTAACCAAATGATTACAACACTAAATTTATTAGAAGGATGACTTCAGGAGACCCTCTGCCCCTTTACGCCCTGCCATGGGCCCATTCTCCAGCTGGCTCTGAACAAGAAGTCCAGAGTTACCCATAGTTGTACAAGATCCTCAAAAGATGGTGACTTGAGACGACACTGTTCGATGCTTCCTAACAGCACCCAGATGATACTGCTAAACCTTTGTCTCTTGCTGACTGTGTTTTCCCAGAAAGTTCTCTAATGAATATCACAGCCAGTCAGCACAGCAGCTTATAAACTTTCCAAATGGAGTCGCAAAGCATTTAGCACTATTCAAGGAATCTTGAATTTAAGATGATCCAACCCCCTTTCAACAGCAGTGTCTCCAGGAGACTTGACAGGAAAAGCAAACTCCCATTTTCCTTAGTGAACAACACTCCTTTTCTCTAAGTTACACAAAGGAGATAAAACCTGTTGGCTGAGGACAAATGTGCCACACTGGAGAGCCCATGAAGCTAAGGAAATCCTGTACATAACTAAAATCCAAGCCACATAACCAGCCTGATTTCACCTAGGAGCAGTAGACTGAGCAATTATTACAGTGTTTTCCTACAGAGGAGGAAAAAAAGCACCAGACAGCTAAGGCTGTTGGAACCCATCTCAAGGAATATATTCTCTAAGAAATCTAGATGGTCACTGAGAAGGATTTTGCTCAATTAACCCATCATCCAAGTATGCAAACACTCAAACAAAAAAGATTTGTGTCTTCTGCATCTAGATCAGCAACTGCAGACAGCCCAGATGTTCAATGTGCACAACTTCAGCAGCTAAACTGCAGAGTGCCCTGAAGCCCTGCCTAATGGTAGAAAACAAATCTACAATAGTACAAAATATTTGAAATTAAATTACGCTCAAGATGAAGAGGCAATAGCCTGGGACATTGTATAACCATCCCAAGTTCTCCTACCACCAGGCTGTTAGATAGGACAGAAACTGGTGGTGGCCACTGGGTGCTGTACGGAGCCCAACCCTGCAGGGTGTGATTAAGACAACACTGAATATGCCTGAAAACATTTACTGTATTGATGCTAAAGGAATTTGTGCAAATGAATGCCTGGCTCCTGGATCCCCAGGCTGCTCAGCTATTCCAAGGCTGGGGAAAATTTGTGTTTGTCCAGGACAACTCCTTGTGCCTGTGGAATTTCAAGATAAAAAGGCAGAACACTTTGAGAGTTAGGTGGCAAGTGGTCATACTTACATTCCTCATGTGCTTCATTTTAGAAACATAAGAATTTCACTGGATCTGGCCCTCATTTTCTTGGACTGAAAGCACTTTGTTGGTTTTATTTTGTTTGGTTTGTTGGGTTTTTTTTGGGGGGAGGTGTTTGCTTTCTTAGGCTGATTCTGCCAGTTTCAGCATCCTGAGGCTCTGATTTTGATTCAGATTTGTGGTCTTCCCTGTAATACAAACAACACTAGAAGAAGAGATCCTCAATCTACCTGAGCTTCTGTTCTGCCCTAATGTTATCCAGGATTAATTTGCAACTGAAGAGAAAAAGTAACAATAATAAACTGATGAATGCAACATGAAGTCTCATAATACTGTTTAATAAAAGGGAATTAATCACATAATTGTCATAAACCTATTTTCAAACAGCAATCTATCAGAGAGAAATTATGCATCTGTAGTTATTGACCTTTCATTTTACCATGACTGATTCGTAATTAGACTAGTTTTGTGAAAAATAATAGTTAATTACCAGATTTTTTTCACTCTAATTGTTTTGGCAATTTTTTTTTTGTTTAGTGTCTTACTTTTTCCCTATGTGAAGGATGCTAAATAAATACAGGGCACTAATAACTTATCAGCTGACATATTTCATTTTATAAAGCAAATTTAGCTTCTCTGAATATAACCCAATTTAATGGATACTAAACACTGTTTCAAAAACAACTTTTTCATTTTTCCTGTCCATTCTTTGGCTGACCAAGAACTAGAGACAGAACACCCACAACAGTGACTTGCTTTCAATTCCCAGTGGCATTTGCAGGGCTCTTCTGTGTAGACATGAGTCTGCACTGGTCATTAGGGCTACACATCAGACCACGTGTAACATGGTTCATGACAGCAAACCCAAATGCCGTGTCCACAAAGCTCGGACCACGTGAAGAATCCAAATGTCAGGGTAAGGAGAGAATGCGGCCCGCACCAAAGCTGTGTTCCAACCCGACAATCTCCTTTCTTTCATCCCACATGCCTGAACTTAACTTTCCTTTGGTAAACACAGCAGCAGGCGATCTACCCTTCATTCCTACTACTTACATTACGCAGCAACTAACTGAATTAATAAAATGAAAACAAAACCAGCACACACATCACATACCAGCACCACAAGCTCACAAATGTCCTGCCACTGCTATTTTCTTGCATCTGGCGTTGCTTTTAGAAAACTGGGACATGTAATAGCTAAACATAAGAGCTGAACTCCTAGTTTTACAGGAACAGAGTGTGGCAATGGCGGCATGTACATTTACCACATGAAAACGGGCATGAACTATTTTGCATGATAATCAGATAGCAGATACATAAAAGCCATTTAAGCGTGCTTAAAGAAAAGAACTATCAATACAGCTATCCCATGTGTGAATCCAGAAATAAAACAGATCCTTAAAATTATTATACGTTTATATAATGTTTTTATATATGGTACAAATGTGTACGTATCCTTAATTTGAAAGGAATTGGTTAAAAAAAGACCTTCTTTCAAGTCTGCCCATTGTAGACATTCACTTATTGGCTGTGAAGCCTACTTTCAATTAGAGCAGTCTGAAACAAAGTAGTGTTGGCTTAGGTGGAATAATAGCTGGTTTGATGATTTATAAATAGGAAAAGAACTGATGCAAATGAAAGCAAGAGTGGTCCCATTTGTACTAAAATCAAAATGCAGAGCAAATGTGGGAGGAAAAAGAAACACAGTATCTAGGGAAGCATTATAATGGTAGGCTGTTAGAAGGCAGCAGTTTTAACTGATAGAAATCTGAAAGGAAAATTTATAAATTAAAGACAATGAAATCAGCATGGAGATTATTAAGCAAATGATTAACAAAAACCATTATCAAGATATAAACTAAACCAGAAGGTGAAGCAGATATAAAACAAAAGGAAACATGCACTCAAACATTTTGTTTTGGCCAACAGCAAGATTCCTAAAATAGAACCTAAAAATTTGTAAGGACAGATGTGAGGACTGATTAATTTTGTTAAGTAATATAGAGAGGTAAATTAACATGTGAAGAACAAATGCCAAAACGGTATTTACCCTAGAACAGCCTTAGCCATTTAGAAGGCAAAAAATACATACTTCTATCTTTAACACTTATTTTCAATTAAGTAGCATTCTGCACAGTGACTGGTAAAGGAGCATTGACACAAAGCATCATAAATAAGCACAGATTCCTTATCCCAATACCCTGCAAGCTAGAAACCAAAGCTATCTGTCAAAGAGTATGGATCTACATGGTGCCAAAATAATTACAAATAAAGTTACAGTAATTATACAAATCAAACCCTCTCACCCAACCCAAATGTGAGGAATTACATATTTATTGAACAGCTACTGATTGAAAGGGCTCCAGTTATTTGAACAATAACTAATGTGATCAGTTATTGTTCCATATCCATAGACATAAGTGAGACTGCAACTAGAAAAGGAAATATTATCAAGGTGGTCATACCATATTCTGCGGTACGGGAGGAAGGCACAACAGCCATTACTGAAATATCCAATTGATAATCAGTGGAGAAGAACAAAATTAATGGCTGGGTTTCACACTGGATATTATATATTTAAAGTTTCTCAAATATTTTTAATAGATCTAACTATTGACATTCAGTTCTTATAAGGACATAAAGAAATCTCAAATTTAATATATATAACTATGATGACGTATTAAAGATATAAATCAATACTGTCATGTTATGACAAAAGCAAACTAGGACATATAAATGGAAGTGTCATATATATTAACCTGATACTTTTTCCACTTTATTCAACTTTCTGAAGACTCAGATAGTGAACTGTGCCCAGCTTGGGGCACAGTATTCCAAGGACGTGGACCATATGACCAGTGACCAGAGAAGAGCAGTATAATGATGATGATGAGAAAATCCAGGCTATGGGATAGCAGAAGTCTGATCATAGAAACAGGAAATAAAAAACCCCAACCCTCTAAAGCAACAGCAGTCTTCAGCAAGTTTCTGCATGGAATGAATTAATTGTATTCCATGGGTAGGATAAGCAAGAATGGTCGTAAACTGAATCCAGGGAGATTTCATTAAATTTAAGAAAAACTTTCCAATGGTAGGGATTGTGAAGGAGTACAATAAATTCTGTAGGAATTGCAAAACCCTTGTCACTGGACCTGTTTAAGAAGCATCTTCAGGAGCAACTAAAAGCAGTGATTCTGCTCTGGGACAGAGAAGATCTTTAGAAGCATCCTTCAGCCCTGTTTTATTTGATTGTGTGGTTCCTATGAAATCATGCCAAGTTCGGATTACTGTCATGTCTAACACCTTGCTACATTTCAAATAACACCATGTTCTCATAAACTGAGCATCATGAAGCTTCAGCATGGTTTGTTTCCATGGTGAGCTGCGCACACAGGCTCACTCTTTGGAATTTTCCGACCTTACATGACCACATTTGTGTTTACCAGACTATCCTTGAAATTTTGGACTGAACAGAGAAATGGTTTATACAGAACACGACATGGCTTAAAACTAAGCACTCTGTGCCCTAATTGCAGTCAGAGCCATCTGGGCAGGATTCTTGTGTCCTCATCACCAATTATGGGCACAACAGTAGCAGAAAATAAGATTTTCTTGATATTACAATTCTTACTATAAAAAATAGAGGCCTTGCTGAAATGGAGACCTAGGAAGGGGAGAGAAAAACAAGGCACAAATGAGAGTCTGAAGCACAGCATGATCAACTTAAGTCACACATCTCCACGCACATGAAAAACCAAGCCAAAACACATTGACTATTAAAATTTAGTGTGAGTTTAAATCTAAATCTGCAATAAAAAAACTTAAAGTATCTTTGATAACCTGATTTCAATCATGTTTTTAATGAAATTATTTGATCAAAAGTTACTACATAGTCTAAGCTACTTAAAAAAATCAGTCATTATTGTTAAAGTTAGATCAACTGAAATCCTATGGAGTCCTTTTTTTTTTTTTTCTTTTGGATATTTTTCTAATGCTTTTTAAAACTTTAGTTGGCATCAAGAACTCCAGGTACATATTCAATACAAGAATAATTAGGGGAAGAAACTAGAAACATGAATGTAAATTGGCAATACAATAATAGCCATTTCATTTGTATTTTTTCAAGGTTTTTGATAAATCTTTTGGAGGAAGAAGTGCAGACCTGTCTGGAGTTAAAAAAGAAAAAACGAACAGTAAAAACGCTGATATGAGATCAAGAAGTAAATTATGCAAATAAACAGCCTATTTTCTAGACACTAGACTTATCAATGGTGCCATTCAGCAATAGTTATGAGTGTGCTGACAACACAAGGTCTGATCTAAACTCCTTTGCGACTTCTATCTGAAGCATTAAAATATGCTACTAAGAGTGGATGTGAGCTCTGGAGGAGCCTCTATACCATGATCACAAATTAATTAATACGTATGTACGTGCAAAGTAACACATTCATTCCCACACATAAAACTTTTTTTTCCTTCAAGGAAATGCTTATATTCTGTGGAAAACCCAACAAAAGTAGCACTGGTTAGCTGTGCATCTCTCTGGAAGAGCTACCTTCATGTGCGGTCTACTCTGACCTGCCTGAATTACTACAGTTGCAGCTTTCCTCTTGGGCTGCTTATCTACTTCTTAACAATTTTGGTGCATTTGGTGATGACCTAGCAGGCATGATCCAACATGCAGACCTCTGTCTCTGAAGAATCCAAATCTTCAGGTTCTTGCTGTAGCTGGCAAATGAGTTGATGAGCTGTATGTTTGGAAGGGTAGCCTTAACAGCCCGTGTAGACAGAGCTACTGAGAAAGAATTCTCCACTTTGGAGACTTTTAAGAGTGAAGATTATAGCAAGAGCGAAATGACAAAGAGCTTTAATTTTAAGCTAAAATGCAAGTGAAGACAGACAGGCAAATGTCCTCAGGCTCCTCATCCTACTTTCAGCCCTTGTGAGGAGATCTGGGAGGGAGTATACTCTTTATGATTAGAAACGTGCAGGGATGAGAAAGAAAAGACCTGAAGCTAGCAAAAATGTTTTGCAGAAGAGGAATAGAGAGATGTTTTGCAATTCCCAGGGCGTTTAGGTGCTGGAGAAATTATAGCAACTGTACAAGGAATTCCCAAGGAGTATACATGAGCAGCACCAACAGGTTAGGCATTTGAATTAAAACGTAGATGTTCCAATCACACTTCATCAAGCTTGCCCAGGAAAAACTGATCTTTATTATATTGCCCTGGCATCTGCAGTAATCTTCCTAAACAGCAAGCTAATCAAGGAATTATAATAATAAATATGCCTGGGGCATTATCATCTTTAGAAGAATTTGTAAAAGCAGACACACCCAGTTATGTTGGTGCCAAACATATGTAATACTTCACATCAGTTAAAGTCTCTTCTGGCATAAGATTGTAAAGATTTCCTCTGAACCATGAAGCATATCTTGTGTAATCACTATCACTAGCATGCACGTCAAAAAAAGCACTGGCAACCTAGGCACATGACCACAATATGCTGGAAGTGAAGTTTAGATACAAATTTTACTCCTTTTATGCTTTCAACTACTCTTACTTCACAAAAACCAAATCCTTAACTTCAGTCCTCTACCATGTCTCGTCATCAACTTTATACGGTCAAAACTCAGTTACTAGTCTTCTCTTCTAAAGACCTCCCCTTTACACATCATGCATAGTTTAGATTCCAAATCCTTGAAGTATTTTCCAGATTCTTCTTTCTATAATACCTCTTTTTCTTCTTATTACATTTGAAACCTTATCAATCTGTAACAATTCATCTACCTTCCTCTTTTTACCTATCAAAAATTCTGGATTCTGTCTAGAGATTGTTTTATGTGAGAAATCAAGCCATCACTATCGCACTTCCTTCCTTCCAACACTTGCACGCTCATGGCCTCCAAGGCATCTATGAAAAAAAGCAGATGAGGGGTTTATTTCCCTCATTGCGCACTTTACACTTATCCATTAAAAATAAACATGCATGTCCATACTTGCATACTTACATATGCAAAAACGTATTCTTTAGATGCTTCCTTCTCCCTTGCTCTGCCTGCGCAACTTACACCCACACAGGAGAGCAGACCCCAGCACAGGAGGGGCCAGATCATCAGCCCTCATAGCATTGCTGCTCCACACATTGGGAAAAAAGTAACAAAAGAGCCCAATCTCACAGTTAATCCAAAAATTATTCTTAAATAGAAACTGGTATCTATCCCTGCATCAAATGTCTTGTGCAGATTCTTTGCAGTGTTTTTACAGTCAATTTTGAAAATGGCAAACTGATAATCGAATTGGCATTGTGAATTATTTAAATAAATCCACAGAAGTACCATCACGGTGTGAGACTGCACTGGATGGATTGAAGAAACACTACACTTCTGCAGCCTGTTCACACACATCCCTTAATTAGAAATGCTACATTTTCTTCCCTGAAACTAAAATTACCTAAATAACCTGGATACTTACACCCGTCCTCCCAAACCTTATCCTCTTTTTCAATTAAGCCTTTCTTGCTGTATCACTCCCTGGTAGTTTTGCAAAATGACAGACTTTTCTCTCTCTGACCAATGACCTACAAGATTTTCAAACCTGCTGCAGTCTCACCTTCTACAGTTTACCAACAATTTAAACTTCCCTATGGATTGCCAACCTTTCCAATGGACGCTGCATTTTGTCTTCCAGTTTAATGTCAGTATTTTATTAAATATTTTTTCAACAGTTCCTTGTGTCTAGTCTTCAAGTGCTCCCATGCAGTCATACATGCAGAGATCGAGAGGAGCAAGGCTTTCCAACGACAGATAAAGGCTTTCAAAATTTAGTAACTGTATGAGCTATAGAGCAGAATCTTTTATGTCATACAAGTGTACTTCATCTAGGTGGGATATGGGCAGTATTTTTAGGATACCAAACTCTTTACAGTGGCAGATAAGAATAATAAACTGAGTTCTAGTTCTAAGCTAATCACCATTTTACGTGCTACTTTCAACATACAGTGCTCATTTTACAAACATCAGTAGATAGATTTGGGACTGCAAAAGAACAGTGAACAGATATAAAGCCCTTTTTTGTTTACCTCAGGTGTGATGATCTGATACTACTTTATTGCTTCTAATATTGCCTTTTAACTTGATTGACTAGGCAGAAGGCAGTGCATCTTATCTGTGAACATTCATCTGTTTTCTTCCTAGATCATCACTTCTTCATACAATGACTTGCAAGTATCACACAACAATGGATCTACTCCTGACTAGATATTTTGATACTATCATAGCGTTACAATGTGTATTAAATTTTACTTTAGTTATTTTAAACTTTTTATTCCATCTATTAGAGATGGATTTTTTTATTTTCCAGGACAAAATGTAGATAATTCCAGCTCTGAGATCTGGGAAAAATATATGACAGACATCATAGCATTACAGCATTTTTAGTTGAAAGGCCTTGCCTTTTATGAGAAAGCCTTCTGGATGGCATCTATTAGTCTACTGCAATTCCCAGGGCTTTTCTTGTGCCATAGGACAGCAGACTGAAGAATTAAAATGGGAGAGAAACCATTTCATGTCAGGACTTTGGGATGGCTTTGAAATACTTTCTGGAGAACAGTTTATAGCATAAAGCTTATGTTGCTACCTGAAGGCAGAGCTGTGGCCAGCAGGTGAAACAATCTTTGATTTTAGATGAATGTCAGAGGTTCCTACCCTCTTTCCTGCAATCCCTGGCTTCATTAATATCACTAAGACAGGAATGCTACAAGCACTTCCATGTTTATAGTTACAAAAAAAATATAGGGAATGCATTACTGAGAAGGGTAGGATGACAATATTATTTTTACCAATTCTATCAGGCTTCACCCACACTGATAAACCAGTGAGTGCCTGAGAATGTGATTTTCCATGCCAGCAAGCCATGAATACCACTCTTGGCACACTCTTTGACCTGTGCTGACCCCCACTCTCCCAAGCCATGCCCAAGCACAGCTCTGCAATCAGACTTTTCCAAGTACCAGTCTCACTAGGGAACTGGATGCAGCCCATCTAGTTTTCAGGGCTAAAATGCTTATTAGCTCAGGTGTGTCTCACCCTGTGTCAGCTGCCCCTTTTAGCATCCAGAAATTGTATTCTTAATACTAGTGCAGATCACACCTCTGTGCTCAGAACAGTTGAGCCATACGTTGTTTCAGAGCCTTTTTTAGCCAAAGTAGCCAGGGTGTGATTTTGGGATGGTTTGGGAGAGTTTCAAAGGACCATGATTTCATAGTGCAACAGGCTGGAAAAACAAACTGTTGTCAGAAACAACAGCAATAAACACCCCTTGGTGGGGGGTTTCCTTTCATTCTAAAGTATTGCAGCAGGTACCTCCAACATCCCACAGTGTGTCTGATGAGTTTTAAGTACCAGTTTTATATGGACACTTTAAGCATCTGGGATGAGTTTTACTTCTTAAATAAAAATTATGGCAACAGCCACTGTTTTATGAAAAGCCTTTATATATATATATATCTCGAAGAAGAAGAAGCAGGGGGGAAAAAACAGATTTGACTGCAAAGCATCTGTTTCCAGAGTTCCTGTCAATCAAATCCTCAAAAATAGTACTGTATTACCATTTCTGTAAATTCTAATGAGGTTGACAATATTTTTCATCTTCATGTTTAGGCACTTAAGACTGAGAATTCAGAGTTATGTAATTTGACAAAGTCTGCAGAGAAAATAATTTTCAGAGCTCAGGTTAGTCACCACCTCCAAGAATGCTCCAGCTCTTCATGCTGGCACTGAACCCTCTGTGCTACAGCTGAAGGAGCAAGCAGGCTCTTCAGCAAAGCTGGCTCAGGCTCTGGCAACCAGATGATGGGGAATATTGTAAAGGCTTTGGGGTATCATCAGTGGCTACGGCCATGTGTGATCTGCACAGAGCTAAGTCAACAAAGTAAAAAGGCTCAACTTCAAGCACAAAGGATTATTTTAATAAAATATTATTTTTAAGGATACTGTGAAAATGAAAAGAGCCAGGAATTTGTTTTTAAATATTTTAAAATATTTTTTTCTTTCTATTTTTCTGCATCAAAATTTGTGAAGATTCTGGCTAGAGGCTGTGCCTTTACAAAGAGTAACTGAATTATTTCTCCATTGCCAAAAAGACACAGAGAAAAGGAGAATCACAGAAAGACTACATGGACTAACATTGTAAATTACAGACAACTTTTAAAAAAAGATTTCCAAGTGCAAAGAGAATCACAATTGAATAGCACCAGAATAAAAACAATGGAACTAACGTTGAAGAGAGATTAAGTTTCTTCCTGACTCAAAGGCATTTAAAAAGACTCGTATAGTGATCAGAGTATAACAATCAGGCCAGCACAGTATCATTGAGAATATATATTCTGGTGACTAGAGATGATTACACTACTCAGAAAAATAAATTAATTTTACTTAAGCTGACTTCCTTAATCTTTAAGGCAAGTGTTTCTTTGACTAGTTTGACACAGTTAAAGCAGTATAGATACTCCCTCTATTATAACAAGCATTGGCAGACTCTGTAACTACAAAGTAAGCACTTTCACTGACCTAACAGGCCACATTCCTTGATATTTGGACACATGGAATGCACTCAAGCTTTTACATCATCTTGCAAGACAAGATATATCACTATTTAGATTGTGAATTAATAGTATTCCAAAGCAGACATTTTGTGACAAAGTTAACCCCCTTCCCTCCACAACTAAGAGCAATGACTGCAGAATTTTTTACCTCTACCAATCAATATAATTGCTAGAAGAAGCAATTTCTGAAATTTTGCCAAGTGGAACCAACTTGAGCTTTCACTTCCCAGAATGTAACCTTTTAGAGGCAAAGTTTTCTTAACATTTCTGCATATATGAGAACCAAAAGCAACTCTTTACTGAGAAGTAATCTCTACTGTAGAACATATTTTTTAAGAATTCCAAATATTATAACCCGTATTGTTTCTAGCATAGCAGAATTCTGGTTTTGGTTTGGTTTGTTTTTTTCCTAGGTGTTACAAGAAGACAAAATAATAAAAACTAATGCTTCAACAGCATAGTTTTATAAAAATTGAAAAGGAATGATAAAGAGAAGGGTATTTATACTTAAGAACAAAGAAAGGGAATCACCAATGTACATTCACACAGTCATAAATTACTATATTGTAAAATGTGGCAACTGAAGAGAGAACTGTATCTAAATAAGATGCATGATTGCACATCTGCTAACACAAAATCTAAGTTCTTTGCCTCTAAAACCTGCCACAAGCCATATGTATTCCTTCACACTGCAATACAGCTTCAGCAAATTTCCTGAATTTCTCAGCTAAAAATAAGATTTTGGGAACAGAGGGAATTCAACATTTCATATGGTGGCCTTTAATGCATCCTCAAAATTGAACAATTAGTCAGACCAAAGTCTGTACCCAGACTTGCATTTCTTAAACTGTTTTCCATATAGAAAGGAATAAAAGCTTCTGACAAGGAAAGAAAGAAGGGACAAGTCAAATCTGTGCTAGATTAAATAGTTATACTGTTAAGTTTTACCATATGTTGATTGTCCAAAACATTATAAATAAAATTGAGTATAAAACACTTTTTATACAGAGAGGTGTTCAACCAGTACAAATTAGCTGCAATTAAATCCTGCCCTTGCTGATTACTGTATGTGTTCAACTGACAGTCTCTCATGTCTACTCACACTGTAGCTCATTTCAAGCAATATCCAACCATATACAAATTTCAAACAGATTTAAATCACTTCAGACTAGTAAGGAAGAAATGCAAAGTGACAGTGAAATTCAAGGTACAGACAACTCTGTTCTGCTACGAGTTGCAAGAACGGGCAGATATGGTTCACATGAACAGGGCACCTCCCACCAGTGGTTGAAATTTTTGTAGGATTCTCAAGTCAGATATAAATGTTTCTGGATAATAACTCCCTCTTCTTTTCTTTTTCTTCTGTGCATGTGTGTTTAATGTTAAGGGAAGATGCCAGATGGATGGTTTTGGAGATTAAAATGCCCTTTTTCTATATTGAGGGGAAGTTCAGCATAGCCAGCTGCAGGAGAAACTAAATCAATGTAGCCTGCTACTGCCTCCTTTCAAGGGGCAGAAAAGTAATTCTATTTCCATGCTCGTTCACTCTTCATTTGTTGCTCTGATTATGCCAATTAGAGAAGTCCTTTTAACGATGCAGGCATCTGCCTCCTAGAAATCTTACCTGTCTGTTTATATGCTTGCAGAGCGAATTTGATATAGATCATTTAACTATCCCCAGCGATGAGTGAGGAGATAAGCTACAGACTGAGAGGTAAACACTCTGACGAGCCATTTATACTGTTTCTGCCTTAGTGTGCTCTTTCGTTTACTATGGGATACAGACTGCATAAACTTCAACACATATATCTATAAATAAAATGTATATTCTAGAAATTTCCTTTAGGCTGGAAGAAATTTTTGGACTGTTTTTACTGCAGAAATGTACAACTGTCACAAATGTAGGGACCAAAGAGAGAACTGTATCTAAGTAAAATGCACAACTGCACAAGTGCTAACACAATATCTAAGTTCTTTACCTCTAAAACTCATTAGTTTACAATTATTTCTTTTCTACTATAATGAATGTCTAATTCATACATTCTGCTTAGTTCTCTTGGGAACACATGATTTATTTTCAAATTAAATTCAAATTCTTTATTCTCCAAGTCCTAGTCAACTTGACCCCTGAAGAACTTCATCTTCATTTTTCCTTCTAATATGTGTCAGCTTTCTTTTTCTGCTTATGGTCGTCTTCTTCCCTGGGTGACTCCAAGGGTTTCCTTATGCTGACCTACATGGAAGGCTCATCTTCCCTTGTGTTTTTGCTTCACTCAGAAACTTAAAATCTTCCCTCAAAACTTTCTCATTTCAGTTAGCTTCCTAATACAGACCTTAATTTTCTCTCTTTCCAAATTGCCCCTGAATTTCAGGACTCTTCTTTAAGCTTAAATAAATTAAGAAAATAACTAACAAAAAAGCCCAGAACTAAATGGCATTAACAAGATAGATACATATGTAATAGAGGGATTTCATGATATTTTACTTCTTCTTACTCCTGTTCTTTACTGTTCTTTTCTCCTGCATTTTAATCACGGTCGAATCTAATTCATATGCTGTGATTGGTATGTTTAAAATAGTTCCAAGGGGTTGAAAGATGTTACAGCTTTACAGTGCAACTGTATTATTTTGCTTACAGTAGTAACTGTTCAAAATATAGTAACTTCATATCAAAATATGAAGTTCCAAATGCAGTAACAGCAGAAGTAAACCCTTTTTAATAATTCGTGATTTTAAAATACACCATGTTATTTTGCATGCAACAGTAGCTGCAGTTAAAGTCACTCTTTCCTGTGAATAGAACACACATAAGTAACAGGGGTTTCTTACATGACACATGTAAAGCAGAGTACTGACATGCACACAACAACATTTAACGCATTAAGGTAACTGAGGCCACTGGGAGACAGATTTGCCAGGACAGAGGAGACCTGGACTGTGCATTAACACTTGGGCACAGTCTACAAGGAAAATGAACCTTTTCCTTAGGAGCTGGGCACTGTTTTGCAGGCAAAAGGGAAACTGAAAGCGGGTGCCAGGGCCATGTTCAGACCCCACTCCACAGTGGTAACCACATTTGCCCACAACTGACTTCATCAATCAGAAACGTGCCATGTGAAATGTTAACAGTGAAATAAAGAACAGCCAGAAGACTGAACAGCCGAGAGCACAGAAAAAGAAATTACATTAAAAAAAACACTCCTCATTAGTCTTTTGTTTCCTGAAATACATTTTAGTATAGTAAAAACCAAATTAGCTACACACAGTGTAGCACTGACTCATGTGGCTTCAGCTGGGACATTTCAAAAGATCCTGGTAACGAAAGGAAAGGTGTTTACAGTCTTTCTTTGCTTTTGTTTGTGGCCTTTGTTTTGTTTTGGTGCTGGTGGTGTGGGTTTTTTGTTTGTTTGGTGGTTGGGTTTTTTTCGGGTTTTTTTCATTGGTTGTTTGGCGGTTTTTTTAATGGTAACAAATCTTTTAATTTCCTTGAAGTTTTTTTACAACAGCCCTAAATTTGGCAACACAAAAATCTGCTCATTTCTGAAAATCCTGGCCATTGTCTCTATGACTGGATGCAGTCTGCCCTCTGTGCTTTGAGACCGAGAATTCAAAAATGCAGACCTAAAACAGCCAAGCTGCCCCTTTTTATCTGGAGGCTTTGGGTATCCCCCAAGACTTTTATATAAATGTAGTGCGCTATGGTTTACATTAGAAAAGGAAACATTTATCTTATCACACTGATATCGGCTCAGTACAATATTACATTCTGGAATAAGAAAATATTGCAACTTTTCTTGAAAAGGTCAAGAGGTACTGTTTATCTTCGGGGCATAATGAATTACATCGCATTGCCTCCCTAAGAACTCCAAAAGAACAGAACATGTTTTGACGCATAATGCACAACTCAGTGCTCTGAGACAGTAGATGGAATAATAAACAAAGCTGTAGTGTAATATTTCCAGCTTCAAAATTCTGTATAAATACAAACCTGTGTGAGAAACCTGGTTAGCAGCTGGTGCTTTCACTACTAAGAAAACTATGAGGAACAATTCTAATAAGGGATGACCTACAAACCTTTTCAACCTCTTAACTGCATGCTAAATTAAAGTTTACTTACTTACATTATTCTATGTTAAACTTTATAGCTGCTCAGCAAGGTAATGTAACAGCTACAAGTTTATGGCTTCCACTTTTGTAGTCAGAACACACCTTTTTATTTATGAAAATCACATTCCCTGTTATGTCCGATCACTTGGTTTATGCTGCAAGGATTGCACTCTCAATTCACTCTTACTGATCGCTAAATATTGCTCTCTGTTCTGAAATATTTCAAGTTAAGTTTTACAATAAGTGATCAGAAGAGAAAAAAAAATAATTAAATCATGATAACTTAATCTGAAGTCCCAACAATAGAGACTCATGTCTCCTATTTCCTGCATTAAACCCAGTAACTTAAGAGAGAAAATTTTAGTGTAAAATCTATGATGATATTTACCAGGCAAAAAATGCTTTGCCCACAAGAAGCAACAAAAACACAAGTAAATTTTTCAGAACTTGATCTTCCAACAGCAGCTTATCTATACTTCACAAGTTGTCTATGAAGAATATTTAATATGAAGTAATATGTGACTTAGTCCTGTATAATAATTTTTGAAAACGAGAAACTGAACTAACAAATGAACAAAGGTCTGTGAGAAAAAAAAAGGAGAAATAAACTAGACTAGTGGCAACCCAATGCTCTTGAAAACTCTAGTGAATGCTCTTGAATCTCTAGTGCTCTGCAAAGTTCTCCCTGTAATAATATTTTGTCTGGTGGGTCTCTGCATGCCCCTTTTCTGCTCAGAGCTGAGGTGCTTATCTGCTACCTTCTAGCTACGATTGCTGCAGAGATCTTTTCCTTACTCTGTTCAGTTCAATTTCAAAACAGTGATCACAGTGCTCAGTTTTTAGTTCACCTCTTAATACAGGAAAGAAGTAGTACTTACAGAGCTGGAATTTGTCTCAGATGGCAGGTGAGAGCTAACAGTACCAGGTCTTGTAATCTGCTCACTCAATACAAGAACTCACATTTCAATTTATTCTGTCATGAGAACTTGAAACCAACAGTGGTCAGAGGAGTATCAGTAGGCAGGGGGTGCTCTAACACATACTATGGATCTTTAGCGATGTGGAACAAAAAAGAAAGTTGAACAAAAAAGAACAAAAAAAAAAGGAACAAAAAACAAAAAAACAAAAAAGATAAACCTGCAGTCCCACCTAGACTAAACAGGCAGGACAGACAGGAAGACCTTTAACTTCCATTCAGTTCAGAGAAAAGGTGAGAAATAAAGAAGAGGTGAATACAGCAATTTTTTTATTTGTGGGTGCTGGGTCAATACGAAAACAACAAAGATCAAAATGAACTGTATTACTTGAGGACACTAAGCCTCCCTCAGACCTACATACAGAAATACCAGACAAGGCAAGATCTCTGTATTAAAGTAGGCATCTGAAATAAAGTAGCTGAAGAGACTGAACTTGAATCTATACTGTCTTGGAGGGAAAAAAAAAAAAATCACAGCTAGATCAATTTTCCAAAGAATATGTCAAACATAGAAGGTTGTGGAATAAGTTGGGGCTTCATTTTTAGGTAAGAACTTTTACCCCCTCACATTGGGGGGGGGGGGGGGGGGGGAATCATACTAGAAATACAGAAATATTAACTGGAGTATAACAATATGGATCTTATAATTACGGGAGCTGGAGACATGATCAAAATGAATAAATAGACAGGGAGTTGAGATCATAGAGTTGTTCAGCAAATGGTCAGTTTGGAAAATTATTTGAGTCTGGACTGTCGTACAGATAAGTAACTGTCAGAAGTAAGTAGAGTGAAAATGAAAAGATTATTTTGTCTTTAAAAAAATCTGAAAACTAATCTTCATTAATTCTTTTGTTTCTGGCAGATCTCTTCTTTCCTCTGTTTTTTGAGGGAACCAAGGAAACTAAAGCATAGTAAATTATTTAAAGTCTCACCAAAGATATCCAGAGATGTTCTGTGGAAAAGGGAATAATACCTATTTTGGTCAGATTTCAAGCCAATGACTATGGCTGCCTCTGTCCAAAACGTACTATGAACAAACCCACACAGAACACTCTTTCTCCTCTGGTTTTCTTTCCGAAGTATTTTTACTTACTTAAAATTCGTCACAACTGAAGCAAAAGCTTAGAAGGGAAAAATTACACAGTTAGAGGAAGCTTAGATTTTTTATAACTTAATTAAAACCTATTGCATTTATGATAAATATTAATAGCCTTGAATAGGGCTATGCCTAGTTCTGCCAGTCAGCTCGTAAGTGTTATCTGGGTCTTGAAGAGGAGTTTTTGTTCAGAATAATACTCCTGATTTTAAGAAGAGTGCTTAGTATGCATAAAATTCCTGACAAATGACCTTTGATGTCCAAATTGCTAAAACAATAAACTAAATCCATTACTATGTAGTAGTAAAAATGAAATAATATAACCCACAATTCCTACACATTTAGCCAAGTTTTATCATTTGTCCCTTACTATTTAGGAAACATTGCATGTAAGTGGATAGCTTTGCTTTCCACACCTTTTAAGAAAAAATCCCTCAAATTTAAAACTAAAGAAGGTTTTCTATATTTTATCTGACTTTTTTGCATCTTATTTAACTTTTACCATGTCCTACCAATGTTTTTTGTTGTTCTTTGTTCTTTCAAATTTGAGCCATTTGGCATCCACAGATTTCTCATTGGATTTTGAGAACCAAAATCCATAAATGACTTTTAAACACTGAGTTAAAATTTGTTCCTTCCTATTCTTTTTGGATGTACCAATACCAGATAACAATGTTGACACATTATAATAATTCAGACCTGCTAAAAGGACCGCCTATATCTTCAGGAAGTCACGTCACCATCCTCTGAGGAGGACCGAGGATATTCCTGGACTCGTTGGGCATCTTAGATTTAACACGTGGCCTCTCTGAGTAGTCTTCATCTTTTAAAACTGTGTTTTGGCTTTAAGGAACGTTTCTGAAGGGCTTGGCTAGGTCCAAGCACTTAACCCTGGTTGTGCATTTGCAGTGCACCAAGGGCCGTGGATGCCAACTAGGAAGTCACTGACAGCGCTGGTGAAGAGACACAATGGCCTGGCATGGCATGGAGGGACCTAGACTGAAACTGTATCCTTGATGCACCCTGCACATTTTGAGCAAACAGGGAGAAAGAAGGTACTGCCTGAGGATCTAAGGAAATTTTTGGAGGCAAGTTTAGGAACCAAGAGAGAGATTGAGAGGAACACAGTTACGAGCAAAGTGGATTTTATTATCATTCAAGTGCTTCCAACCCATAGTAGTAGGAAATGCAGCAATTAGCAGTCAGCCTTGAAAAAGGCAAAGAAAAAGGCAGTTCTGCCTTGAGGAATCTTCACATCTTGTTCACATCACAGGGACTGTTACAGTTAGCCCTTACAGCACTTGTCTGATCACTGTCCTATGTGTAAAAAATAAATTCTTCTCTTACACAGCCAGAGAAAGCTTTTCTCCTTCAAACTGAATTTTCTCTATTAAGCCTCAGCTGGATATAAAAGGGCCTGTATGGACAGGAAGGATAGGAAAAGCCCTTAGGACACTTACTGCAGTTAATCACAAAAAGGAAGAAATAAAATAAGGTATTTGATCATCACATTACACAGAAACAATTAGGGGATATCGGGCCTTGCTAACAGATTTTTATTATTAAGGAAATCATTAAAGAAGAGGAAAAACTCCAATCGGAGATTACAGAACATAGTGCTAGACACTGGATAAATACAGTACAGACAGACTTTGTAATAGTTTGGAAAACATGTTCAAGAAGGTTATGGGGCCACTGAGTGGAAGTATAATTAAGTTTTGCAGCTCAAAGTTTCTCATGCATCTATTGTGACTCAACAATATAAAAACAAAAGGTTAAAGAATGCTTTAAATATCTATTCACATAAACGGTACAAAGACAGATTTTTGGCCTGGTTTAAAAGTGATGAAAACCAGCCCAAAACCAACAGGATAAGGTGCGAAGAGAAGGTTTAAGTAGCAAGAATCCACACAGTAGCAAAGCTGGAACGTGCTAGCCAATTTGCTGTATGCAGATATGTCCTAATCTACATTATAGGATAATTTAGCATCTGAGAGGATTAGTATCAGGGTACGTAAGCGTGTCTGTTCATCACTATCACTACCAAAATGGGGTTAGTGCAGGCTGATATACCATAGTGGCAAGTTCTGGTATAGGTTTTGAGTATACCATATTTTCCCCCCGATTCATACTTCTGAATGTTACTGTCTATACATGACGTGTTTCTTGTTCTCTTTTTTTCCCAAGCAGCACAAGGGGACTGACTTCTGACTCACTAGTTTATAAACTGTTCCATGTGTGTACCCAAACAAAAATTACATGAAGTTAACTTAACGCAAACTAGTAACCTAGCATAATATTTTTGCAGTATTTTTTTAAAAATAATCCTTAAATAAGAGTTGTCAGTAGGAACAAAATAAAGTTATGGTTTACTTAAGCAGAATTGTAAGTATGGTAATGAATGGAAGGAAAGAGAAGAGCCAAACATCTTTCATTATCTGCAGTAATGTCATCCAGAAGCCACGGCATCAAACAGCAGTCATGTAATTAGAATTGCTCTGAAGCACCAAAAAAGCATATTGGTCGCTCAGGTCTTTTTGTACCATAAGATGAGTTTTTACTCAATTTCTGTCCTTGACTACAGCAGCTCGTTCTGCTCCCAAGTGTACACCCTTGAAGCTCCATGGCTTCCACCTCAATCCTCCCATCACAGCTCCTCCTCTCTCTTTTAACTCTGTATTTACCCGTGCATATGCAGAAACCTGCAGCTCCATCTCCCTCCTATGCTCTTCACCTTTAGTTTCTTCTTACAAATTCTAATCAACAAAACACATACAGATATTTTTTCTTGTATTACAGAGAACTTCATATAATCTAGACAAAGGTCCTCTGAAAACAGCCCCTATGACATGCAAATAGAGCCAGCTGCCATCTTTAAGAACAGCCTGTGATCTGAGACTTAACAGAAGAGTTCCTGTCTCCCAACATGGCCTGCATACTAGAAAGAAAATATTACCTAAATTATGACTTAAACTCCATCCAGAATAACGAATTGTCAGCCACTGCATAAGACAATGCCTTTTCAAGCCATTCCAAGACAGCCTTTAGCTGGGGAAATTTCCTTTGATAGAGTATGTTGCTGGCCATGGCTAGGAAAACAATACTTCATTGTTGGTGAGAAAAAACGTCATAGCCAGGAGATACGTGTTTTGAATGCCTTCATCTGTAATATGGACACTGTTTCAGTGAGTTTTAACAATAAAGAAAGTGGCAGAAAATGGGCTGCTTCTACTGCAAAATCACGCAGGACTAAAAATGCTTGACAGGACTATCAAAAGAATTCATTTGAAATTAACTTTAAAATAAGAAATCATTAGCCAATTTACATTTTAAATTCTCAAACAATTAATCGTATGTTCACGCAGTTAATGTGGGGGAGAGCATGATATATTTAAATCCCAGATATAATGTTCAAAAATTTCAACACACTTTAAATGGAGAACTATATGTACCACTCCTGTAATAATCAGGCTGTCCTTATTTTTTCAATTTACTTTCTTTCCACTCAGTTAACTCTGTGATTTCCATATCCCTGTATTTCATCTCCACTCAGTCCCTTGCCTTCTCTTATCCTCATCAGCTTTAGGATCAACTGACTTTCTGCTGAGGCTTTGTTACAGCAAGATCCCCAGAAACCCAGAAAGGCCACCGAGGTGCCTCCTGATGCCAGGAGGGCATCAGGGCTGGCTAATGCAGCAGACACAAGCCTCAAGCTCAAGATCTAGGG
This sequence comes from Strigops habroptila, assembly GCF_004027225.2. Taxonomy (NCBI): domain Eukaryota; kingdom Metazoa; phylum Chordata; class Aves; order Psittaciformes; family Psittacidae; genus Strigops; species Strigops habroptila. The sequence continues at coordinate 27,636,388 of NC_044279.2, forward strand.
GAGGACAATCTTTCTGATTTCCCAAGGATTTGGAGTGATGCTTTGGCTTGCTGGTGCATGCATCTTCCCTACTACTGCCACCAACACTAAATTAAGCTATCACAGGTATGCCACTTCTAAATTGCTTGTACTGCCATCATTATAGTGAGTTCTATTTGAATATCTTTGGACGTTTGGACATCTACATGAAGAGGATAATGCCTGTGGCTGAATTTTGAACTCATTCTTCATGGGGTAAAACATTCAAAGGACTGATGCATCAGGGAATGCTCAGGGGACAGGAGAATCACACCACCATCATCCACTCTCAGTTTGGGCTTGTGGTTCTGGACCATGCAGAAAAAAATGCAGACAGTGGTTATGACACTTCCTTCAAATGAACAATGTGCTTTCAGCTTAAAGGAAAAACCCCATACTAATAACTAGAGAAAATTTGGTATAGAGAATTGATAAATAAATAATAAATAAATTAGTTCATCCTTACATTTTACAATTACTACGTTAACAGTGATGTTCTGTGCAAATGTCTTTTTATTTGATGAATGTAAGTATGTAACAAATTGTATTTTCAAAAAACGGACATCAAGCCTTATTTGCTAGGAAAAAAAATCAACATTTTGACAAGGCAACTTTGAATAATGTTAGCAGGGCCAATGTATTTTTTTATTACAATATCAAAATATTGTGTGCAGTAATTACAAATTATATTAAACTAATAGAACAAACAACATTCTTGATTCACACAAAAATTACCTCAGTCTGGGTTTCTGTGAAATACAAAAAATAAAAGGGTACAATAGCTTTCTGTCTGTTACTTCTGCCTGTGCCGTGCCTGAACAGAGGAAAAGAGTTTCACTCCTGTTGTTTATTGATTTTCTAGATTAAGAATCCCAGTGAGAGAATTGTAACAGACAACCATAAAATTATTTTTGGTGTGCTTATTTGCCTTTCCCTTGCATCTATTTGGCCTGTGCCTGTAGACAATTATGCGTTCCAGCCTAGACTCAGGTGCTAATAATGAAGGACAAATAGAATCATATGTGTAAACTTCCCCTTCTGATGAAAATTTATATTAACTTTCTGCCACTGTAAACAGAACTGCATAGCTCAGCGTCCCTGATGAATTGGTGATGAATTCAGTCATTTATATACCAGGAATCTGTGCATTTATGGGAAAAGATGAAAACCGTCTGTATTGTGTAACCTTGCACTTTTTGAGTAAGAAAAAGAAAACACCAGCCTGTTTAGTTCATCACTTCGAGTGTGTAAATTTCAGCTCAAATACCAGATTTCGGCAGGACTCTCTCGGTCTCCACTTCAGGGATCCCTGCCAATATAAACAAGCCAAACAGTGCAGAGTGCCATGTTATCGCTAGAACTGTGAACTTATACACTCGCAGCCTCCTATAAAAATTGTTATGAATATCTTTGCAATACAACAGAATCTTTGTTACAGGCTGAAGCTGGACACTTTGACAGTTCGGCAGCTCTGCTGGAGAACAAAGTCGTTTGGGGGAGATAAGTACCTGGCCAGCTTTGTTCTACCTAAAACACGCTGGCCCATTTTAAAAGCCACATTTTTCTAAGCACTGCCTGGCTTTTGTTTTTTTTTCTTCTATTAGCTGTTTAAAACAAGGCGGATTTCTACAGACCTATGCATGAAAATAATTATGCATGTTTCCAAGACGTAGGAGAAATACCTTCAGAAGCATTTAAATGCCAGGCTACAAAGCAAGCACAGTCAAGTTTTTAACTACAAAAGAGTTACATGTCCACACATTAAAAATGTGCAACCAAATTAAAAATCTGCAGAGCTACCAAATACTTGAACTTCATTCTAATAAGCTGAATATTCCATGTAAGTCCAATATATTTGCATAGTGCCGCAAAAATGTGAATATCAAAGATAGCAGAAGGAGTTATTTTTTACAGACAACTTTACCACCTCCACTATAAACAAATACTCAAATATGAAATTTCATTATTTTCATTACTGAATAACTTTGGCACTCAATATTGGGCAGAAACTTTGGTTCTCTACAATAGCAAACAAGGGCATTCTCAGCCCCAACTAGCACACAAATGACATGAAAATCAAAGGAAAACATAATGTTTTGTACAACCTCGAGGGAGAAAAGTAATCATTATATCTAGATAAACAACTCTTTTCCCAAACTACATGGCAACCTACAGTTCGCATTTTCTCACTATATACTCATGGATATTTCAGTACATATAAACATATGAATTCAGTATTATGTAATATCTTAAAAGATTTTTTTTTTCCTTTGCAACAGGCAGTTAAAAATCCTGCTATGAAAGTGCAGTGTATTTGTTCCAAAACAAAAAACCCTATTGCCAGAGAACTGGAAGGCAGAATTTAAACCATCTGAATAGATTTTTTTTTAAGCATTTGAAAATATAGTTCAAATACACAGAAAGGTAAATTGTTTTTCATTTTAACTTGAATGTAAGTGGATAAATCACTTGTATTTGAGAAGACAATAGCTTGTACTCCATGTTTCACTGGTTATGAGATTGCACACCTTTTCATGATACACTTTATCTCAAAGTTGTCTGTGGCTGTTCCTATTACGCTGTGTGCATGACCTTTTAGTAAGCTGAAGAAGATACAGTTATCTTCTTTTCTGACATGCAACATCTATCAATCAACATGTTTTCACGTAATTTATTCAAGGCAAATAGCAGCTCCTAAGGCTAGTGAACCGCAGCACTATCCCAGTGATTTTGATTAAGGAACAATGTGCACGGCTTAGGTGAGAAATGAAAAATGCACACCACTGTTGATAAAGATGTAACTGTAACAGTGAATGGATCTGAAAGACCCAAATGTATATATTTTAAAGGGATTCACAGGAACTAATACAACCTACCATCATAAATACAGAAGATGTGTTATTTGATGAACTTCTCATGTTACCAGTTCAGTTTACCTTTAGTTTTTAAAGGAATGCCTATGCAGTTTTCTTGGCCTAATCTACATTTTTCTCATTGAATCAAGAATGTAAATTAAGACAAAATGATTCTTTTTCAATTTCATGCTGAAGTAGCTCAAGTTAGTGAACGTAATTTCTCCTAACAAGAAAAATTTATCACTGTACAACTCACTCAGTTGGCTCTTGTAGTGAGTTGCCGTATGCATTTATGGAAGTGAAAGGATAAAAGGATTGATAAATGTGGCAAAGGAATGGTCCCTTTAACTAATTCAAGGCAAGGAAAGCACAATTAAATGGCTCTTACCAAACAAGGAAATGCAAAGATCATTGCATCATCTATGTAATAATCCTCATCTCTTGACGGAATGTGGTTTATTTTTCACTATGACTGATTTATTTACTCTATTCTGAAATAAGTCTTTCCTTTGGAAAAAGAAACAAAGTTGCCTTATTTTTATACACTCTTATTTTGGTTATTTGATGAAATTGAAGCTTTTTTTACTCTCAAATCTAACTATAATGAAATCAAATATAAGTATATAAATAAGGTATTTTAAAGTCACTATTTATGTTTTATTTTCTGCAGAAGCTTCCTCACACATTTTGTTGGAGAAGCAACCACAGTTCCATAGGCCTTTAATGTCACATGCTAAAAATGAGAACAGTCTTCCTTACCACGGTGGAAAGGCGGTTTCATTTTTTTTTGTCTTGCACAGAATTAGCTACATTCTAAAATTCTAAATTCTAATTTCCGTTCTTGCATGATTTGATCAGGCCCTATCATTTATGGTGTGCTACTCACATAACACACACAAATTGCATTTTGCAACTAAGACTCCAAACAATTCTGTTGTTATTTATATTGTCAGAATGCCTGAGTCATAGACTACAAATCTATTGTGCTGTTACAGTGCAAATACTGAACAAATTGGCAATCTCTGCCCCTCGGAGGTTACCAGGCAAGGACAAGACAAGTGAAATACTTGCATACATGCAGAACAGACAGAGAGGAAATTACAATGAGACAATGAAGTAACACTGTCAGCATGACAGTCAGTGATCTTTGTACACCATCCCAGCCATTGTCTATATCTAAATATGTCTCTGAAGAAGAAGAATGAAGCCATTATTGATGTACTCAATCAATCCATTGGAATCACGTTACTATGAAAAATTAGAAAAATGGGCAACTTTTACTGAGCTATTTGAAGAAAACAGCTCAAAAAAAGTTGATGGATAAAGAAGTTCATAAATCAAGGGAAGATTAGCTACAGTTTATTTTAAGTGCTGTAACAAACAGGAAATACGTGTTAAGGCACAAATGAAGTAAGATGAATTCACTACTCACATTTGTTAATTTTTTCTATATGAAATGAGAAGCTTCATTTGCTTAATCCCTCTCTTACATTTAAATCCACCAACATATTCTGTATGAGTTAGCTGACATTTAAAATGTCTGTAATTACAACAGCTTTGCGTATCTACCTGTGTCATTCAAACAAATTAGACAAGTTTCTTTGGCATATAGTTTACCAGGTATGACATCAGTTTGGTTCAATATGTGAATGCTACTCTGTATCAATTCACTGGATTAATCCAATCTAATATAAACTGGTTAATCTAACTGAAAAATGTTTAATTAGAAGGCTGGAAGAAATTTCTGTTCTATAATGTTTTGGTAAGAAAACTCATATAGGTGGCTGCTCAGAAGGAACTCAGAAAGCTCATAAATACAGATGTACAGCCAGAGAATAGGGGAGCCCACTAATAAGAGTCAAAGGTCCATTACTCTTGGACAAGGCAGAGGGCTTGGACATGCTCTCCCCTCTTTCTTGGCCAGTACCACAAGAGCTCTCCCACTTCACTGCCCTTAAGACTGAGTTTGCTTTCCTGTTTCAATATTCTTTAATTGATGAACACAGACATGCTTTTGGAGGCTATTGGTACTTCTTGCCATTATAAACCCACTATTTTTGTTGTCTCTGAAACAGAGGCTACTTCTGTTACAGAAACATGAATGTCTGAATACCGTGGATCAGTTCACTAGCTGTGTGCTAATACACCAGCCTGCAGAACCTGATTTTAATGGACAATCTTCAGTCTCGTGAACTTTTGCATTTATACGGATGGTTAGTAGTACAACTGCCCTTCAGCTTCTTAGCAGTTGTCAAAAATAACAAAGGATGGAGTTATTAATTACAGTAATGCGTAGATGCCTAAATGAGGGCCCCATTAGATTTGACACCACACAGGTATGGCATAAAAAATCAGGCAAACACACAGTAGGAAAGAGCAGAAAGCAAGGACAAACCAAGTGCCACTGCTGGGCTTGCTGTAGAGACCGCATGGATAGGAACTTCAAGGACAGCAACACACATAGTGGATTTACAGGTTTTTATGGGGAACTCCTCTCAAGCCTAATGGCAGCGTGCGAGAAAGCATGAAGGTGGCTGAACAAAAATGGAGTAATCAGCAGTGAATGCTGGAATCACTGGCAGAGTGGAAATTAAAGTTGTGATTTTGGTAAAACTATCCGGAAGATTAGACTGTAGGAAAAAGGAAGAAGATTTGGAAGTACTGAGAACCTGTTAGAAGTCCCAAATCTTCCTTTCATCCCCAGTTCTTAGGGTCTGATTATGGACAAGGAGTCCAGTATGCATGAGAATGAAAAGACTAAGTTGCACAAAGAAGAGACAGCATCAGAGAAGAAAGAGAAGTAGAGATGAGAGATGAGGGGTTCTTGGAGTCTTCACGGTCTTTTGGAAGCCAGGCAAACACTGCAACAACAGGAACACAAAACAGATGACTGTACTCGATAGCTGTGCAGTCTAAGAGTAGTGATTAGAAGGAGATGGAAGGAATAATACAGGCATGACAGAAAAGGAGGAATTACATTCAGGACAATAATGCTGATATTCAGAGGTCTTCAGCAGCTTCAGTAAAGGTTCCAGTCCTCCTACCAGATCTTTCAGTGAAAGAGTCAGCAGGGATAAAGGATTCTCCTTCTGGACCAAGGGAAAAAAAGGTGAAACGAATTTTAAGATAGTTGACTCAAAGAGATTTATTTCCCTTGTTATTCTTGCACATGTCTGTGATAAACACTTTACCTTTTAGAAATGGTAGCAACTACTGATTTGGCTTAAACTTTTAGGGTGTGACTACTTTACCACTATTTTTATCACATGAATGTTTGAAATCACACTGAAGATTTGAAATGGTGTTTTCCTCATTCAGAATCTAAAAATGACATCATCCCAGAATTTATGCTTATTTACTTTTTTACTTTTTGGGATCGCAGCAGTTGGTGTTCAATACTTTTTAAACACAGTCCAACACCAGTCAAATGGAGAAATACATTGCACTGGATGTCCCACAGCAGAAAACTACAGAATATTCAATAATGAAAATCCCACAGTTTTTATCAGGCCTTCTAAACATTTCATTTAACAAAGATACAAGGTGACCTAGAGGTGACCTTACTATTGGGCAGAATGGATCTTGGGGAGACCAGGATTCAAGCTCCTCTTAGCTGTTCATGTTCAGATGTAAACTGAGTGATTATTTGCATAAAACATGGATTACAGCCTAAAAGCCTAAAGTTGTGTAGAGGTAGACGGGAACGAGTATTTCTTTGAGAGCCATTCTGTTTATGTTATAGCTTCTCAGTTAGCATTTCATTAAATGACCTCTCATCTTTTCACCCTCTGCTAGGTGAACTCTCTTGCCAGCCCAGGCAGCTTATTGCTGCTGTCAGGAAAGGTGTTAGCAAACAGTGTGCATACCCTATGTACATGCAGTTACAAACAAACGAGCAAATCTTATACTTTTCATTGCCAAGTGGGAACCATATCTACAATCGCAGTCTAAATATGATCAGGCTAGTATTCACATTAAAATACAAAGAAAGAGTCAGAAGAAAAAAAGACCCTTCTTCCCAAAGTAGAGAATGTCTTCTGTGCTGATTTTAAGATGTATATGAAATTGTAGAACACCAACTGTATTTTTTCCCATAATTTGTGTTCTAAACTAAGTTTTTCTATGGCAAAATAAATTTAAAGGAAAGGTCAAAGCTGAAACAAACAGCCACACAGAACAGAGATTTCAAAAATACTTGGTCCAGGTGCCTGTCTCAGATTTATCAGTGGTTATAGTGATGTAATACTACTAAAGTACACATGATTTTAGGCAAAAAATGATGTAAGTGGAGCTTCAAAAATACTAGCAAATTGTACCAGAAGCTACCATGAAACTGACGTAGTAAAAACCACTTTCAGTCTGTAGGGCAAAATCTATAAAAAAAACCAGAAGAGTAGTGTGCTAGGATAAGCTTTGAAAGAGTTTAGGAATATGGGGATAGGTCCTCCAAATAATGTCCAGTTGGAAGAACATGTAATTATCCTTGGAACTGAACTGACTAGCTAGAAACAAGTCAGAGACTAAGGACAAAGCTATGGAAGGAAGATGTACAAAGGAAAACTGATGAATATAATGTTTAAGGTTTAAATTTAACATTTCACAAAGTGTAAGTTGCCAAAGGAAAGAGAAATACAACACTAGATCATAAAAACAAAACTAGATCATAAAATCAAAACTAGATCATGCCCTCCAAAGGCAGGAGGCTTAGGATGCAAGAGTTTTGCCACCACAATGAATGCACAGGGAAAAGTGCATTCACTGGGGAGAATGGTCAAAGAAATATAGAGTTATCTAAGAAACTTCTCCTTTGGAAGAAGCTAAAAAACACAGACAAAGACATGCAAAAAGAGCAGGACAGCACGAAGTCTGGAAAGAGCTCCTGAAGTAAAAACTGTCACTGATCATTATCAGGGAAAGATGAGTGTCCCTAGTGCTACAAAGAAGGAAGAAATACACAGAAAGACCTGAGTGTGTGAGAGAAGCTAAACCTAAATGGTTATAAAACAAACCAAGAGATTACTGCGAAAAAACCCCAACCACCACAGGAAGAGGGGAAATTTTAAGTAAGACAGAAAATACATGGCTAAAGTGCCAATATAATCATGTGTTGATTATCAGCAACAGCTCATCTCACCACACCAAGTCCTCAGCAAAAGGTACAGTATGTAACAACCTATCTAATGGTTTTAACAGCAGGTGAAATCTAAGGCATAGCTCCCACATTGCTTTCTGTTCACATGGATAACCAACACATCTGATAACCTGCACCCCGTTAAAAGCAACAGCCCCAAAATATTCTGATAACCATCTTGAGGAGGGGGAAGCAGAAGCAGAAGGGCCGTTGGAAGAAAGCAGGCCCCTTGGGCATGGAACCCAGACTGGTGCTGGGCTAGAAGTGGTTTGGCTTTTCCCCGTTTCATGAATAAAATACAGGTTATGTGAGTGAACATACATTACTGCTTCGCGTACTGACTGAGAATGAAGTGGTTTTGTTTTCACAAAACATTAGTTATAAACTGGTAGGGCTGCTGGCTTTGCATGCACATTACTATTATATGGGTATTTGTATTTTCAACTAAATAGAAAAATCAAGAGGTCAATGAATTATAACATTCACTAAGAATTTCTGGTTGTCTGATAACCACCATTAACACTGGTTCAGTTATTTATGTTTCAACACTATCTGATGTACAAAACCGGCTCGTCTAGTCCACTAATACATAAGCCATTAGCAAAGATTTCCCAGATAGTTTAAGAAAACAAATTCCAGCCTACACAGCATTTACTGAATTGGTTTCTCAGATAATTTATTAGACATTTGAGTTTTGTGACTGGTCATTTAAGTCATATAATATTGCCTTCACTCCCCGACTGAAAGATTGAGGAACTAAAACTCCTTAGCTTAAATAAGAAGCAACAAAGGAGAAACAGCCAGTACTGCTGTGTAGGCATAAGTAATTCTGTTGAAATAGGAACAGTTATCCACTTTGAAATAAAAACATAGCATAGCAATAATAATTAATTTTATTAACCAGAAATAAGAAAAGAATCAAATACTATTCAGGATTCAAATAAACATTTTTGTTCTGAACTCCAGTAAGAAGACTTTCAGCTACAGCAACAGGTATTAATGCACATACACTATTATTTAATCGAGTTTTGTATACTGTTTACTATTGATTTTAAAAAGAGCACCTACCTTACATAATTTACAGGCTGAATGACCAGTGAGCAAGGTATGCAATTTGCTCCCTGATTCTCTGAACCCAGTTTCTAAGACCTGCCAGTCATCATTTAACTAACTAAAATGGGCAGCTGCGTTAGAGAAGTGATTTTTCACACAGAACCTAATGGCATCTGAACAAATATGAATAATATCTGAAATACCATTTTAGCAGTTAGTAGGGCTTGAAAATGTCTCTGAAATTTATTTGTTCCTGGCTGGCTTTTGATGTTATATCCTGCAGACCCTAAGCAGAAGCAGAATGCTATTGCCTTGCCTTGAAGTGACTTGTAAGGAAGATGGTAACCCTTTCCTTGGTGGCTGGCACAGGGCTATTCCCTGGAAAGAGGATTTTCCTGGTAAACTTGTGCAACCAGGGCTTGTCAATACATAGCTGAGATAGGGATGAGATAGGAACAAAGCCACACAAACTCTCAATATGTTCCCTTCCTTTAGCAGTACATGCAAGAAGGACTGGTGCCCTAATGAAGCAATTTCCTCCGTTGAGCTGCAAGCCATGCACCTTGCTACCTTGACTAGCCTTACAGAACGCTATTCGAAAAATCACCTGAAATTCCTGTATCCCCAGTAACAAGAAAACTTTGAAAAAGATACAGAAATGACCAGAATTCTCCTTGAAGAACAAGGTGTTTCAGAGAGAAGAAATAGTTTGAATTCTTCAAAGTTAGGAGAGAAAAATGGGAACATAGCTGAGAGTTAACACTATGCATGCAATGAAGTATTAACTATAGTTGCATGGTTTGGGTTTTTTTGAAGGCATACAACCTTTTTTTAACATAGTAATCTGCATCTTCCACTAGCAATCAGCCATCCTGGATTTATGCACATTAAACAAACTACATCTTAACATAGTATGTGTCTTTCAAATGATGACATGCCTGAACTCGATGTAGAGCTAATAAAAAACATTAGGTCTGTTAAAAGGTAAACCAAAACCCATTCTCTTTCCTCAGCCTCAGACAGAAATTAATGAAGTCATCAGGGTGCTGCAGGCGTTGGCAAATGCAAAGGCTACCTTAAGCATTGCTTATACTGCAAACTTCAAATAGAAAGGGATAGAAATAGGAGCTACTCAATCACTGGCTAACTGGGACTGTAGGGGTGAGGTTTAGAAACTCTATTAATAGGCAACTGCTAGAGAACTGGGAATTTCTTTTAATTGTTTCCGTTTTCAGGGGAAAAAAAATAAATCTCTCCAAGCTTCAATGCTGTGCAATTCTACAGTAAGGCATACACAAACCATGAGTTTCCAGGTGTTTTGTTTGTCTAGAAAAAAGGTATGCTGTTTATCAGATACATAGTGTGTTTCCTTGTATTTGCAGAGATGATGATTGTAATACTTTCAGAATATTATAAGAATACGGAATTAAAATTTAGAATTATACATATCTGCATTATAACTAACAGGGACAAGTGGCAGGAACAATCAGGAGGGACAAGAAGTCACAACTTCTAAATCTCTTGACACTGGAGGACTCTTCATTGTTATCTCACTGTTATAAACTAATACTATTTTAAACTATTTCTGATCACAAAACAAAGTCAGCGATCAATTTCAAATTAAAACATACCCATCTACCTGCTGAACAGATGAACAGAAATACATTTTCCAGAGGTCAATGAAGTTGATAGGGCTCCTAATGTCTCTGATGGCACAGCAATCATGGCCTTTTCTGTAGTACCTCAATTGCTATATGAAAGGAAGAGAACGGGGCAAAGAGCTGATTGGATCTGACAGGGAGGAAACACAATCTAGGTCATCCACAATATTGCCAAAAAGTTGTCCTCTAATTAAACAAGTAACTGTCATTATGTAGTTTTCTTCTTCATGCTCACAGCAAGCTAATGGTGAAGTGAGCTCTTCCTAGGAAGAACAAGCTGAAATCATCACAAAAGGTTCCAATAACAAAATGCCTTTTAGCATAGCAGCAGTTATAAAAACATATCCAAATAGAGGCAGTCCTGTATGGTCATCTTGACTAACAATAAGATTTCAGAGATTTACAGCATTGTTTTGACTTACCCCAGAAAAATCACCTGTGGTGTAAAGAACACTAATGTAGATGACACCACAGCCACTGAATACAATTCAGTTATACTGGAGGGTATTTGCAGTTGGTTTTTTTTTTTTCCTATTATTTTTGAAACCTCTTCAAAGACACAGACAGCATTCTTAGCTCTTTATGAAACAAACTGTCTTTTCATTGTACTGCTACAACACCCTGCACAATGGGGACCAAAAACTTGCATAAGTTTTTGAGACCCAGTAATACAAATCGTTACAATAAGACATCGCATGCAAACAACTTTTTTTTTAAGTACTGCTGGTATCTACATCTGAGAAGGACGACAACATCCTTCTCAGTTGCACATGAACCTTCAAGTCCTCATATCACAGAGTATTTTTTCCTGATTTCGCTTTACTTAATTATGGTTTTAAAAAGCATATGGTCCTGAACATGTAAATCTGTTCATATATATTTAAGAAAGATACTGATCTCTCACCTCTCTTCCTAAGAAATTAGTTGGAATTGGGTAGTATTCATTCTACTACATATAAAATTAATTAATTTTATTAAATTACACATTAGTTTTCAGTAGCTAATTTAAAGCAACAAATGTAGTTTTTCAACATATTCACTTAAAAAAAAAAAAAAAAAAAAGGTTCTCTTTGAGGCCGTATCTAAATATCTAAATTATTAGATACTCTTAACTGGCATCACAAACAGCAGGATTATCAATCTTTTCATCAATGCCTGCTAAAATATATTCTAAGCTATTAATCCTGTTGCAAAATCATAGTTGGAAGCATTACAAGGGCATATATCTCAAGACAGACAGAAGTTAATAAAAAGCAGGCAAAGCTTCATCTTCTGTCCCAAGCAGAATCAGGTACCTAACAAGCTAGTTTCTGTGTTTCGTTGGGTTGGGTTTTTTGTTGGTTTTTGTACAACTGGTTGGTTGGTTGGTTTTTAAACTGTCTTACCTTACTGAGATCTAAACCAGAAAAATTAATTTTCAAAACTGAACTGAATGACAACTCCAAAAGGAAATTACAGGATGGTTGTAATATTATATTTTCTGTCTAAAAAACTGCTATCAGAACCCCCTCGTGCTGTAATGGTGACCACAATGCTCTCTGGATTTCAGTTCAAAATTCACTGTTAACTTGTGTTTGCTGATATTTATTCATGTTTAAATCCCCTAATATCAGCAGAAGAGCTAACTCTACTGTAAAGCGTATTTCAAAGTCAAATAAAGTTCCTCTTTGAAAGACCTGTAAGTGAAAAGTCCAAGTTCTCTTACATAAAATTATTCAGTGTCAGATGAAATGATGTGCCATTCTTAATAGCATCTCATGCTAATATTTCTATTCCTTATGTTGTCTAAAAAGTCCATTTGATTAAATTAGACCAGAAAATTTGCTTTCACATGTACTTTTATTCTGGTATTTGACCAGATTTAATTAGAAAAAAGTTAAAAATAGATCACCCATTTTTCATTAAATAAAAGGTATCTCTTAAAAATCGGTATTTTATAGTTTAACTTCTCTGATGCTTCTAGTTATACTTTTTACAATGCTACTGAACAACTGTGTATAATGTTCACAATAATCAGCTTTTTTTTTTTTTTAACAACATAAAATGTTTTTCACTAGTTTTTGTATCTTAATGGGACTTTCTGTTATCCAAAATATATTCTAGTAGGCACGAAAGACTATTTTATGTGATGGGTACCGGTTAATGATGACAGCCTTAACACTTTGCCAAGTGCAATTTGCAACTTGATTTCTTAAGCAAAAATAATACCCAAAGATGAAGCCATTCTGAGTTGTTTTTACATTAAATCAGTTTTATTTCCAAAAAGTACAAATGGAGCTATGTTTTACTGTTATGACTCTGAAAGAAATATATTTTTAGGTCCCCTTATCCTTGCAATGATTGCTACCTCATCACAGAGCAATTGTTTTAAAGATGTATCAAGAAAAGTATGGCAATTTCTGGCTAGCTATTTAAACTGCAGGCTTTACATCTAAGACATTACTGCTGATCAATTTACCTTTTGATTAGAATCCAGAAAACGTATGGGAACAGTATTTTAAAACCTGCACTTTCAAAATCCCATTGAACTAATGAGGTGGATCAAGGGACCACCGCTATATTCCTACTGCTTTCCGTTGCTTGATCCTCTTCAACAGGGTTTCAAGAGTGTATTTTCTAAAAAGAGTTCTGTATTTTTTGTTCACTCATAATCAAATAGGAAATCAATGAACAGTCGTGCCCTGGACTGCTCTATTTTGGATAGCTGGTCTGAAATGATGCTGTTTTCTATACCTATGAAGCAAAAATCCCCCCCAAAATAAAGAATACTGTTGATTCAAGAGGAGATGAACATATACCCTCCTTGTTTTATGGTGACCTAAACATCCTGACCTACATTTGACCCTGATTTTTTACTTCAGTGAGTGTTTTGGGTTCAAAGATGACTCAAGAGAAGGCTCCAAATTTCCACTTCTGTCATGCCACTTTTGCACTTGACTATTAGCTACCATCACTATTTATTATTGCTTGACCCTGCAAAGTGCTGCGGCTCCTTTGGAGAATAACAGTAAAGAATATTTAGGGGTCATGATTAATGGCATCACAATAAAATATTAAACATGAATGACTAATTACACCAAACCAGGCTCTCAGGCTCCTTTTAAAAATAGTTCAGCTTCAGTTACTAAAACATTAGACATCTTCACCAAATTTTTAACAACACTCTCTATGAAAAAAAATAAATCAATTTTCAACTATAATTCAACAGAGACATTGCATATAAAACTATTTGCCAGTAACAGGCCAAAAGAAAGTGGAACCTGTTGGTCAAACATGGTGTTGCTGGCACGGATATAAGAACGATTACTCACTTTTAAAACGTAAGCCTGTTTGAATATTGCTGTATCTCTTAGTATGAGAAATAAAAAGCTGCTTGTCACTTTTATTCTTATGTTTTAGCTTATGTTTGGCATTAGACTAAGACATGTTTGTGTCTGATCACAAGTTTAGTACTTCTAACAAGAGTTTTCCAACAAGAGAGCTATAGAAGATCAAAGCCAGCATGCAGCTGCTTAAAACAGGTTATCAGTAAAAAGCACCAGCTGACATTTGGGGACTCACTTTCTCCTGTGGCTAGAAGGGACATGAATGGATCCCAAAATGATCCCGAACCCAAAAGGACCACTTACCTATTAGGCAACAGCTGTTCAGCAGGGAAGCATTTGGTGAATCACAGTATTGGTTGGAGTAATCTCATGCATACGTTACATTTCTCCCTGATGGACAGATGATGGTTACTTATGAAATATTATGGATCCAACCTAAAATCCTGACTGAGGTATCAGTCAGGATACTTTGTATCATATTATTTGTATACAAATAATTTGTATGCAAATAATATATCATGATTATTTGTATCATAATGCTTATTAATACCACATAGGAAACAATTCAAGTGGCTGCAACTCATTTGCGATACTATTACCACAGCTCACCAAAATCAATGGTTCCACAATGGTGGAAGGGAGAAGAAAAAGATCCTAAAGGTATTAAGGGAAAAGAAGCTAAAAATATATTCTTTTCTCAATCTTTTCATTGAGTCAATGTACCATTTCCAATGGTTTTAATGAGGGTTCATCACTTTCTATGATGGAAGTCTTTAACCCAAGCCATCTTCCCAAATCAAGCCGAACAAATCTGTTACCACAGCAATGAAGACTGGTTGTCTGCTGTGTTCATAAAGTATGTTGGAGACACTCTATTTCGCCCAAATATTTCCCTGAATCAAGTATGATTTAACAAGCTGTGAATAAGCTGTTAGCACAATTATTCTGAAATGTGGATTCCAAGAGGGAAGAGCATGACAAACCCCATGATTATCACTGGTGGTTACAGTAAGAAATATACGCTTGGCAGTCTGCCACAAATTGGTAATTGTTTATGTGAACATCTTTGATTTATGGAAAACAAGAGCCCTATCTTAGCCTAGTTTAATACTGGTTGTTACTGAGGCTCATCTGCTAGTAGTGAGAACACTACTAGCAGGGTGGAATTTGGACTTCACTGAAGTCTAGGGCAAAAATCTAACTGAAGGTAATGAAGTGAGGATTTTGTGTACAATCCTATTGTGGTTGTTTGGGATTTTTGTTTGGGATTACATTTCTTTTTTTCTGTTCTTTTGTGTTGTTTCTTTTTTGTTTGTTTTCTTCCTGAGATGATTCACTCTGATTGGTTATAAGAGCTTCTTAATTAACTTCCTAATACTTTGTTTATGTGCGACCTCTCTCCCGCTTCACTTACCCACTCTGTTTGCAAGTTTTGACAGCTGTGAGAATCCAAATTCTGAGTGCATGCATGCACCTGGAGCTGCAACATAAACTTTTGTGGAGTTGGATAATTTTCTGAGATTTCCTTTTAAGAGGAGATGACTGAATTCCACAACCAAGGAAATCACTTCCAGTCCTCCTTTAGTTCTATATTCATACAGCAAAGTATAGAAATTGTATATGCCTTAAATGGCATTTATGAAATTTGTCAAGCTATTAGTTCATACAATATTGAGATCTTACATTTTAGTATCTTCTCAAAATATAAAACAGCTAAAACATTTCTGTGAAGATATTATGCAAAATTAAATATTTAATTTCACATAACTTCAGAACATTTCAATATTTAATAACTATTCAGTTGGAAGGTTCTCCTTGTATCAGTAATGACAATGTAATAACCAGATCAAAGATCCCCACAAGTAAACTGAGATGACATAATCATATACACACAACATGACATTTCAACAACATTTCACAAAATAATCTAGTCTATATTGAAGTACATACTAAAATTAGTTAGACTGAAAAGAGTCCTCCTCCACTTGCCAAGGTTTTTTAGAGTTATACCTATAGCATTTAGTGTAGCACAGTTTACTAAAAATTATACCTACGGCAGCCTCAATCCCTTCTTCCTGTAAACTTGGTTTGAACCTGGGTGAATTGACTGTAAACTGAGATTAAATAATATTCCATCTATCTCACAATCATAAAGTCTTATGATTTCTTTAGCTACATTATACAGCCATAACAAGGCAGAAATAAAGTAGTCTTAATATGAAACTCCTTGCTTCTGTGTGTACATCAGACTTACGATCTAATGGGACAATAGCTTGCTTAGTATTAATATGCTGCATTTGTCTTACTTAAGCAGCTGAGTAGAACCTTCTTATAATCATCTGGTTCATGATCTTTAATTAATAAGTGCCACTTTGTACATTTTCTTCTCTATATTCAAGGCTATTAGCAATATCACGTGATTTATCTGGCCAATGACTACCACTTACCATAAATGAAGCAAAAAATACTGCAGTTCCCAAAGACTTACTCTCACTTAGGCTAACAAATTTAAAACTGACATACACAGACTTTTAACAAACAGGTGGTGGAAACCATAAATCTGAAGAAATTACTCTGCTTGTGACTACCTATCTCACAAGTGAGATAAATTTGAAATAGCTATTTTAAGCAGATACATCATTCCATTTTTCTACTTTATAAACAAAGAACCATAGAATATTTCTTTGAATACATATTAAAGCACTTAGAAAGTAAAATATGTTTAGTTGAATGGAAAAATATAACAAGTTACGTCATTCAGAATGGTAGTCAAGTGCTACAAGGCTACCTCACCAACAATAAAATTGGTTTTAGTGTACCAATATACTTAGGGTACTAATGGAACATGCTTGAACTCTGTCTTTGTCATAGGACATTTGCAACAGATTCTGGATAAAAGTGATTTTCACTTAGGATTTTTATTCTGCCTATTTGAATTTACTTTGAAAAAATTGCACTGAGGTCTGCATCACAGGCATTTGCTATTACTACCTTTTCACATACTGCCAAGATGTGGCTTAACACTTATAGTTACTGCTTGGGAACTGCTACAAACCAACATCGAATCAAGCAAACCCTGTACTTCTGTGCAAGTCACAAAAATATTAAGACTCAGCATACAGACTTCTAAAAATTAGAAATATTTGGAAGGAAAACTATGAAATCAAGCTTAACTTCATTATTTCTCTGGAAGACTATGATTGAGAAACATGACAGGATTTTAATTACAGGACTCAAACAAGTCTGCTTTTCAAAGACATTCAAAGAAAGACATTCATTCAGAAATCTACAGTGATGCTTGGGTTGCATTCAGTAGAAATACCATTCACTGCAACTACTATAGTCTGGGATAAATACACATGCATTGTTTCCTACAAACACACATTTGATGAAGTTCCTTGGCATGACTTTTTTCTCTGAAGAACTTACTTAGGCCACTGTGATACAACTGTGGAATATGAACATACATACCTAGCACTGATGTTTTAAAGATTTAAGCCATAGGTGCGTTAATCAAATTCAGATAAGCACAGTAAACACAGGTCAGGAATCACACCTGGACAAAGAAAAGCCATGTCTGTATGTCTCAGGATGACATGCTGATTAAGTTATGCTATCAACCTGAGGCAGACTGACCTACAAACTAAATTGACCTCTGAAATCTAATCCCAGCTCCATGCTAAACTGTTTTTGTGAAACAAGTCTTATAAGAAAGGGTTATGTAATTTAATGGCATAAACTATCATGCATGACATAACTTCTTTATAAATAAAAGCAAATCAAACTTGTTTCCAGTCCTGCCTATCAACAAGCTACAGGACATCATGGTAAAAAAGTATGAGCCATGGGAGATTCTCTATCACTTTCAAATTAACATCACACCCAAAAAGGTTATTCTCCTTTTATGTAGGAATTCTGACCAGTTACAGGAAGGGGAGCCTGAAACTGATTACCAAGTATGGATCGTGTTTCTTTCACTAAAGAAAAAAAAAACCAAACAACACAATAGTGTTACTCTGAAGACAGGGTTCAGTTTGCCTTAGTGAAATTTTGGCAAAATGTAGTCAGTCCTTTGGTAAGAGTACAGGCTATAGTTTCCTGGGATCCTGTACTGAAGTTATGCTTAAGTGATGAGAATCACTTTGCCTGTTTTGCCCAGATGTAACAGCTCAGCAATGAATCATCATTGTCTTGCTTTAAATAAAAACCAATACTACCAAGGCCTTTCATCTTTCTGCAAATGCATCTAGGACACCATTTGCAAACTTAGGTGCCTAAACCTAAGACACCCAAATAAGAGACTGTTGAAAAGTGCTGAGCAGATACAAAGCCCTCTAAAATCAATGATATGTATTCATCCCTGAATACCACTGATTCACATCACCCAAGCTGCAAAAATGAAGCATAAATCTTTCCTACCACAATAGCCACAGATCTCCCCAACAAAATGAAGCCCCTGGTAACACAAAACTAGATGCCAGGAGGAGAAGGTTGAGCAGATACCAGTTTATCTGATCCACAATCAAGAAGGTGTGGGACCATGCAGGTGAACAGAGCACTATAAAAATATTATGCTGCTGACTTGTTGTAAATGACGTTTTCTGTTTGACTCATTCTCTGCTCCTGCATTCTTGCTTTGAATCACAATGCAATGCTAAATATTTGTTTTGCAATGCCCAAGGGAATATATGTATTGGCCGTAGCAACTAGACTGTACTGAATTTATTTTAGGGCATACTACACAATTGTTAAAAAATCCTCCAATTGTGTTAATAAGCAGAAACGTTCATTTTACTTTGAAAGGAAATCTGTAACACAAAATGTTCCAGTACTGAGAGAGAATGGCACTAAAGAAGACTGTAAAATATGCCAATCTTACTTCTTCTCTTTTAGACATAATAGTAAAAAAAAAAAGAATAAAAAAAAATTGAACCTTTTAAGGATTTTATGAAAACTTTAATCTAAAAATAAATTGGGTGCTGTTCTCAGACAGTATTTTTTCTAAATTTGGGCAACAAGCTTCATTTCAACTTTGTCACTGGTTGCTTGAGGCACTGACATTTGTGAATTCAAACCGTCGGTAAAACAATAATCAGTGCTGCCAAACCGAGTAGTCTGCTTCTGAAAATTTGGGAATATTTATCCCTGAAAAAATTACTAGTTTAGAGTATGATAAAAATAGAACACTCATTAGCCATGCTATTATTCTATGATTACTTAAATTAAGAAAAAAAAAATGAAGAAACATATCAGAGTATTTGGGGGGGGGGAGCGGGGGTGTATGATTTGGTGGTTTTTTTGTTTGGTTGCTTTTTTGTTCAAGTTATATTAATATGTTTTCTCCCATTTTTCTGGTCCTTAATGGTCCTTACATCAGACTGGACCCACTTGGCTGCTCCTTCTCACATAAGGCACTTACGGGAAATTAATTCATCACTATTCTGTAACCCTTCAGAAATTTACTAGTAAAAAAAAAAAAACACTCAGGAATATTGAGTGTCATGATTTTAAAATCTTGATTCAACCAATGCACATGTTCAACTTCTACAGTATATAAATAAATATTCAGAATAAATAGGTTTGTAAACAGTAGCAGTCTCCTACTGCCAGTAAAATGGAGGAACCTATCAAAAAAATCCCAAACTAATGAATTGATATAAAAATTACTGGAAATGGTTACAGCACAGTTGGGACAGGAACCAAAACCTACTCAGATCTCACTAATGCCCCAACAAGTGTTTATGAAAGCTGCACGTTCTTCCATCTTACGTTACTGACCTAGGATGCCATCCTCAGAAGCACTAAACACTTTATCTTCCAGAGAACCTCGGGGTTTGAGAGCTTTCAGTATTTTGAAATTTTACTTAATGCACTTCTTCAGGCTTTTATTTGTCTACCTTAGATAAGATTCAGCTTTCTGTTCTATCCCATCCAACACTGTCAAGAAGCTCTACATCCAAAATTTGAGAAAATAAGTCTCAACTACTACTTATTTACTTTAGCTACACGTCTAAGCACTACCATTACTTATGTTACTGCCTTCGTATGATTACTCCATTATAATTCGGTAAAACTTTCTTAATGCATGGAAAATATACAGCTACCAAGTGAATCAAGGCTATGAACCCAAGTTTCCAGGCCGATCTTCATTATTTATAAAAAATAATGTAATACATTTCCAGGATATGGTAAAATACAAGAACTTTGGCATTAATTATTTAATGTTACTGACATCAGAAACTGTGTGCAGATTGCTAGGCTGACAGACCAAAGATAGTCTGAAGGCTGGAGTACAAAATTAGCACAAGGCAATTCTATCAATCTAGTATCACAGTAGATGATGTCAGAGGGACATTGTCAGAATGACTGAAACTAGAATACTGTATTTTTGGTTTTACTACATTTGCGGTTGATGTTCATTAGTTGTTCAGTACCATACTGCCACAGTTAGTCACTCTCAGGTTGGGAAAATGGTATCACTTTCAAGATAAACTCTAATTCTATCTTCTGCAAGTTCTCTTTCCTCCTGTTTCTGCTTATCTCTTTTTGTCTCTGTGCAGTCTTTTGTCCTTCTTTCCATATTGCCTTCCCTTTAGCAGCTCCCAAAGTCAGCCCTTATGGATTACTTCTCTCCCCCCCCCCCCCCCCCCCATCTCGTTCCACACAGGTTCTAATATTCTGCTGTTTAAAAAATAGTGAAAGCTGAAAAAAAAATGCAACCATAATTTCTGTGTTTGGCCTCTCCTCTTCCTGTTGCAGCTGCCAGAATGGTGATCACATATTTAATGCTTGCAAAGATATTACACTTGAATTTCACAATTGGCCTATCCTCCAAATTGTTCATCCTCACAAACCATGAAGCTAAACTCTAATTTTCATTCCCATCCCGCCCTAGCTATAACAGCTAGCCCTCTAGATTTACCCTTAAAGAACACCATACATAAAAATGCATCAAAATAACAATTTTCAGTAGACTGTTACAGATAGACTGTTTAACTAGGAACAGAAGTTCATAACATCTCTATTTTACTATGATCTTGACATCTAACGTTTCATGCATTCTGGGGAATACCATAAAATGAAATAACAGTGAGGAATAGGCTTTATACAGCAATCAGAAACACAGTGGAATTCCTAAACTGCTCATTCCCAGATACTGGTTTCCATTTTTCCTTTTCTTATTTGTTACTAGTCTTTGTTGCTCAAACTACTGAAAACAGAGCTATCAGTGAATTGCGGACTGGAAGTGTAATACTGACTATTTCTGTAAAAATACTATTTGTAAAGTTTCTTATGGATATAGATTTCTCTACAGGTCATTATTCTCAATAACCTTCTTCCATTCTTTCCATATCTGCTGCCTTCCTATTTCATGTAACTACCATCCCGTACCTTCTGTGCATTCCTCTTGCTCCTCCTGTAGATGCAGTAGCTGATCCTGCCTCTGCAGTGCTGTACCAGTCTCATCCAAAATGACTGTGTTTTTAAAGACTTTTAAACAAAAAAATTGTATCTTTTGCCCAAGCAGTCAGCCCTGCTAACCATCACAATATTCCATCCCGGAATTCCATTGTCTCCTCCATTCCCTTCTCTCAATTCAACAAAGACTAGCAGACCAATTATTTTTAAATCCTCAATTGCCTACACATGTAAACATGCTGCACAAGCACAGCCGGAAGCAAAAGGAAACTAAGAACATTATTTTAAAAATCAAAATATCATTTCCTACCCATTTGCAATGTAAATCTTGCAGAACTCTCTTGCATCAAAGCCCACGTGATGCAAGCAGTCCCGCTCTTCATCCTGGTACACAGGAACATAATAAACCTGCTTCTGCCAGAGACAAAAAAACCCAAAAAACCCACTCCTCATCTCACTTCACTTTTTAAAAGCTTGCATACACTCCTTGAGTCCCTTGAGTCCTTCCCATGCATGATGCTGAGGCACGGAAGAGCTGAGCGAGCACTTCCTCCTCCCCTCGGGGCACTTCAGGAACAATCACCTGGCTCCCATTTTTATAATCCAGCTTTCCTAAATCCCTAATTAGAGACCCTACTTTGATGTGGGCATCTCAAAGCTGGTTTATAATGTATCTTTGTAATTTTGTCACTAATCTGCCTTCTCCACACCTACCCAAAACAACTGAACAAAAATGGAAAATAAACTGTCTCCAGGAGGATCACCACATCATACAACTATTTCACGAAGTCCTGCGCCAAACCGCTCTGGAGACCGGTGTGGCAAAAAAAGGCGCATCTTCAAAACTGAACTTTTATATAAATGTTCAAAGTCTTCGCCACTATTATTTTGGGGTTTTTTTCTTCCTAACGATTGATGTAGTGTATTACGTAACTTGATTGAAAATACCTGCCCAGGCAGGTGTATGCCCAAGCTTTGATTTGCCCAAAGACAAAGTGCAGTTCACAGAGTTTAAGGAAAGCCTCTCAAACTGGCCTCATACATGGCTGCCTTAGAATAAAGCTGCCTTTACTTTAAACACACCAAAGCAAGTTTTCAAACATCCAATTTTTGTTTTCTCTGTCTGTGTGCAAACATCTTATTTTGCATACTGCATTTATTTCCTTAGGAGTTGTGGTGCTCACAGCCAGTGACGAAAATACAAGGAAAATACAGAAAGACAGCTTAGTGAAATACACAGCTTCATATTCAGGGCACCAGAACTCTCTTTAAAAGAGTATAAAAAGAAAAAAAAAAGGGGGGGGGGGGCAAAAAATTGTTTTCATGACGAGAATGGTATTTATAAAATTCAATCCCAAAACACGTATGTTCTTGTAAGCCATATATATCCTTTGTGTGCTTTACAGCATCCCAGAGAGTTCAGAATATGCAATTGTTGAGAGATGACATACACAATACCAAAGTATTCTCATAGCTTCCTTTACCATGTAAAGCTGTTCCCAAATAGATCATTTTACTGATGTGCATTACAGCAAGCATCTTTCATTGGAAACACTTCAAACAACGAAAATTCCACAAGAGAGAAGGCTACTGCCTAATACATTCAGTGATATGACCTCTTGACCGCAAGTTTTTTCTATGTGTATCACAAAAGGCTCTTGACACCTGTCATTTTCAGAGATTAATAAAAACATTTTTTTTAAAAAACCCTATAATAGTGTTTGAGCTGAACCAGGTGAAATCAGATGCAGCATAGTGCAGTACACCTTTTCATTTTAACCCCTTTCCCCGTCCCTGTTTTAATTTTGACTCGTTATTACAAATTCCTACAGCTGGCAGAGCTATTGTATTTAAATTTGCCTCTTTTCTGAGCAGATTCCAAGCAGAAACGTTCCCTTAATTTTAATTTGATGAGAAACTCTTCTATAAATTTTATATGCACATCTAGCTAAAACTGCCTTTTAATTGATTTCTATGACTTCCCTAAGGTGGGACAGCACAGGTATTGCAAGGCATCAATAATGGAAGCATCTCCTAGATTTACGTAAGATTGTGCAATCCCCATAAAATCAAAATATGGAAGAAACAAGTTATTTACTAATCCAAACCAATAATTATTTAAATACTTGAAACATAAAGGGTTTTATTTGCCTTTTTAGTATTGTAAACATTTCTTTCAATTTAGGCCTCATACATTGAACAGGGACAAGATTTTACCCAGAGTATATAAAATACCAGTCTTCTGGTATGAATCCGCATGTTAACAACATATGTCATTTCAGTCTGAATTTTACCACCTCAGGTATGTTGCTGCAGAGCATTTTGTGTCTGTGATTATTCCAACTGAGCACCTGACAACTCCTCCATACGGGAAGGAAGGAGGACAAGCAACCCCAATCGGCACTAACCCATCTCAGTCCTGAGAGGATTCTACAGCCAAATTACTACAGGTTGTTCAAATTATGAGAGATCATACATCTAAGAAGCATTACTGTGTCATGGCTGCATGACATGAAGTTTTACAGTGATTTGCAACAGCTCCTGTGACAATGTTCACAGCTTCTACCACAGATGCATTAACCTCATGCAGGCAAAGAACGTCAATAAAGTGTACATTGCTGAAGAATGGCAATTTAAAAAAATAAACTTCATTCACTGTCACCATATATACCGTGACTGTAAATACTTCTACAAGTATATCACACTAAATGCATTTGGGCAAATACATTATTAGCATAATGTTTATCTCTTAATAAACTGAATGTATTTTTTTCAGAAAAAGAAGGTGCTCCTAGAAGGATGCAGGGAATACTGCAAGACTGCAATAATGAGGAAGCACTTCAGAAAACATGATCCAGGCCACACATCTTCCCTTTCTCTTTCTGTTCCCCAATATCCTTCCCCTCTTCCCAGTCTGCTTCTCACCACCCAAACCCACTCCATCTTGGCCCTGGCCAGCCTCTCCCACCTCACAGCTGCTTCCCTCAACTCCTTCTGTCCTTGCCCAGCCTCTTTGGCTCTTCTTCCCCCTAGTCACCCTTCACCAACCCACCACCAGCAGCTGTTCCCTAGCCTTGTTTTGACTTCCCTCACCCCTTACAACTGCTGACAGCACGGGCAAGGAGTGCAACCACCACACAGCCCTGCCCTGTAGCTGAGTGAGCGCAGCAACATGGCTGGCAGGACATGCCAGGGCAACTCACTACTCTTCACCTTCCCCGCATTCAGTAGCTGGAGGCACTCCCACCATGGGGGATCTTTGCAGGAGCCATGTGCTCATCTTATACAGCTTTAGGCTGACTACTCTTTCTGCAAAGAAGGAATCTCTTGAGCTCCTGTGTGCCTGGCTCCGTGGCCAACCAAAGGAGCACAATATGCTCCAACTTCCCAGCTGTATGTGAGTCCATGGAAGTCTGCTTCCTTCCGATGGCTAGGGAGTGAGCCTGGGGGAGCTGGCTCCAGGAGGTGCCTGCAGCCTTCAGAAATATCCCTAAGAGTTGTCTTTAAAAATACCTGAAACCTCACCTTTCAGTGTTTAATGGCCCGGACACCAGCTAAACCTCAGAAACTAAGACTGTCATTTGTCATGCCAGAATAACAGAGCAAATATAAAGGGAGGTTTTCAATTCCACCACAAGGTAAACTGACCCTCATTTCTGAGAGTAAGTTGAAGCAGTTCTCCAGACCAGTTTGTTACCTGTCCAACCCACTTTCTTTTTTTTTTTAATCCCTAAGCAAATACTTAGCGTATCGCATGCACTGAAAAATGTGGAGGGGAGAGTGAACTCCTGTTTATCATAATATATTTGTGTCAGGTTAAGATAATGTACTTTTAAAGACTTGTGATTAATTTATCAAAAGTGGCAGGGGTGGGGAGGAAGCTCCAAGAGAGCTTTTCTGGTCCCTTGGCTATTCATTGTATATTTCTCTCTTATTCAGCCATTTAACAGGATGGATTGATTTAAATCAAATTGTTTAAATCACGGTTTTAATGACAATTTAAACCAGCATGCAGGAACCCTTGATTTAAATAGTAGATTTTTAATCTTTTTATGTATTTGCCTAAGCAGAAGTTCTTTGTCACTGATTCATTGAACCATTAGGCTACACTGCTGTTCAATAAAACATGAGCTCTTACATTAAATTGTTTCTTTTTGCTATTATGAAATGCACATTTAAATTCCTTAATTTTTTTTTACATTTAATTAAGTTCGATATATTTCTTATTTAGAAAATAATATTGTTTTTTTAATCTTGCTACACTGCATTGAGATGGAAATTAGAATTAGATTCAAAATAGTATGTTAAAATTGTTTTGTATTAATTCGATTATTAAAGTATCTAAAGTTTAGTTATTTACTATACGAAGACTGTTTTACACTACTGAGTGAACTGGCCAATAGTTTCTGGTAACCAGAGGCTTATTTTCGAAAGTGGCTAAGGACACATACAGACACATATAGAAACATCTTCCTGCAGTTTCTAAAATGAGTTAGGTACTTGACTGCCAGGGAAATAACATGGAAAAGGAAAACAAATTAAGACTGCCCTATTAGTTACCACAAGATTTTTTTGGCCTTGAATTAGCATGTCCATTGAAGGACAACAGAAATGTGTTCCTGTGCAGCAGAAACGTATTTCAGCAATAAAAAAACAGGTAAGTACTAGCATTCACTCTAATTAGAAAGGTTTTAAAGACAGACATTTAAATGGATGACAGCAACATTTTTACAAAGAATGACTAGGGTCAGAAATTTAGTATGTGTTCCTTTGATTTTGACAGCAATTAAAAAAGAAGAAGCCTTTGTTTCATTGAAATTTGAAGAGAATTCATTGATGCAACAGGTCTGTTTTATCTATTTACATTCTTATAATAGGCTGCAGCAGTTTTAGACCTATGTAAGTATTGTCATATTTTAAATGTTAAATTTAAGCTGGGCTATTTGGAAAAAGAAATCCATTCCAATGTAAATAAATTGGAATTTTAAAGGTATACTTTTTTCTCTCCTGAATACTACTTTGGATCCAGCTCATTTTGAAGCCTGGTTATCTAAAGCCTAAAATATGTTGAACTACAGCCTAAAATATGTTAAAGGTTCTATCTTTAAAGAATGCTGTGGCATTGAGCGATGATGTTTTAACTCATTCCACTGTGTTGTAACACAGAAAAAACATACATGGTACAATACTTTATAAATCTTACCAATGAGTTTACCTATTTACTGATAAATCTTGTAGCCCTTAAATAAACTATTTGCATAATTAAGGATGAAAGGATGAGGAAAGAAAATTGAAAGAAGTTAACTGTATCGCTTGGAAATTTGAAGCAACAATGCTACACTTTAAACATAACATTTGTCTTAAGTATGAGCTTGTACTTTTTATGACTGTAAAATACAGTCCTTAAATTATATATTTCAGAAATACACATGCTTTTATTCCATGACTCCTGTTATTACCTTTACGTCAGTTAAGCTCTTTAAGTATATGCTTATTTTTAGGAATCCGTTACACATTCTCTATTAAACACAGCAGATAAACATGTATGTATGGCCTCTTCAATAAAATAGGCTTGCTCCATAAAGCACTTTCAATGTAAATTTATTGTGTTAAATTTATGTTTTTCTTGTTTCTACTGCTATGCATCTCCTACTGTTTCTGCTGTATGGCACAGTCCCAAATGAGTTATAATATTTAGTGTTACCTGACATTAGCTACCCAACTCTAATCTTAGTGATCACTGGCCAGATGCGAAACAAATCCATAGTGCCAAGGTATTTATTTTAAATGTATTTTTAGTCTTGTTTTGTACAATGTTACTCCATAATTGGACTCTTAAAAAATGGAAGATACAATTTGTAAGATCTAAGGGCACTATTCACACTTTCTCATGCAAGTACTTCATGTAAGCTGTACCATAGAGCTCAAGTAGCACACAAATTAAAATTCTGCATTCAGTATCCTCTTCAGGATTTGATAAGATTTGGCTTTGTTTATTTTGTATTTATCAGACTTCTTCCACAACAGAAATCACACAGAATATGCTTCCTAATCTATATTTTATGTTGTTATTGTTGATTGACTTGGATTTTAAAAGTAAGAGAGTTTAGGCTAGGCATTGTGACTAAACTTGAATAAGCACAATTCTGTCCCGCCCCATACTGTTACTGCTCTCCTTTGCTTCATTGAGAGTAGGAGGGAAGGCAGGCATCTTAGCACATCATTTTTTTTCAGAGAATTTGGTAAGTGCAGTATCTTTACCATGCCAAAAAAAGCGGCTGCAGTGGACAAGGACAGGTGCCTGAGGTCATAGGTGGCCGAAAGAACAGGGAAAATGTCAACAGGCATCAAGGCTGTGAAGTGGGAAGCTAGGGCTGTAAAATGGTGTGTTCAAGAGGGAAGGATGGGCATGGGCTGTAAAGAGGTAGGGAGACTCATTCAAGAGGGAATGTCAATTAATGTGGGAGAGAGCAAAGAAATTAAATGGAGATAGAGCATCATCTGTGGGAAGGACTGCTATGGATGCAATGCAGGCCACAAAGGCTGGTCTGCTTCCAACAAGCATGGATGTTCCTAACCCAGGTTTCTTCCGTCCTGAGGGCAGCAGAGTTTCTTAACCTTCGGTTCTCACTCCACAATTCATCTTCTTTCTCTGGTCTCTGCTTACTTGAGCCCCCAGCATAATTCATAACTCCTCGTCCTTTCCAATAAGCCACTGCTGCCTTCTTCTGCTTCTGAATACAAAAAGCCTGTTCTTCCTCTATAGATCAATTACAGAAAATAATTTAAAATCTCTAACTTTCATGATGCATTTACCTACTTAAATATATTTAAGAAACATTAATATTGATTGCCACTGAAACCCACAAGGACATTTTACATAGCTGTCTTTCCTCTTCATTTTCATATTTACCAGGTATGCAGAGTACACCTTTCAGTAACTATCATGATTTAATAGAATTTTAAGGATTCATATAAAGTAGAAGGGAATCAGAGAATGTATCAACTTACCTATTTTCCTTGGGTTTCTGTGTTAAGTCAATGCTGCAGCATATATTCTGTAGGACAGATTTAATTTAACATTTCTGGGTTTGTTATGTCTTTAAAACTTCAAAAGACATCTGTGAGTACAGTAGCATGTTTCTAATTCATGTATAATATTAAAAAAACCTTTGAGAAACCTGTAAGACTGCAAATGGATAAAGGCTAATGTTAAAGACATTTCTAAAAGGACAAAAATATTCTAGTGTGTATCTCATTACTGCATATAATTTAGACAAATTCTACCATCTTCACTAATGTTCTCACAAACCAGGACACAACTTTACCTGTTTGCCAAATGTTATGAATCCCAAAAGCAACTGTTTCATGAAGTCTTGCTTATGATTTATGTACACAGCTTGAATTTCCATTAAATCCATAAATGTTTCCATTTTCTTAGAAATACTTCAGACATGATTAAAAAACTACTTAAACTTCACACAATATTAATGATGCATTTACTGCACATCAATTACTCCAAGGATACAGATTAAAAAGATGATATTCACCTCAGCCAGAGCTACGCTCACTTCTGAAGCACTGTCGGCCACACTCCTTAAAGTTCAGTCTACAAAGGAAGTAAAGAGGAGCAAATCTTGCATAGGATCTACTCTACATTTCAGGCTGTGATGGCAATTTCCTAACAATCACTGCAATGTCAAAACACAGAAAGTGAACACGTATGTTTTCAGGATGCTAGAGATGTTTTTCTGTTATGAAAGAGGCTGGTAGAAAACACATTCCTACTTCCAAAGGATTTCTGTTTCTTCATCTGTTAGATCCTCCACATCTGGAAGGATCTAGGAAATACTCTGACTTCGGGCAAATACACACACTCACATGTAAGATCTCTGTATTAAAACATTAGACAATTGCATTCAAACTGTGTTTCTCTTCACTGTTTGAAATAACAGCTCATGCATACTAGGGAGGTTCCGACTCCTTTCTAAGTTCACTATATAAACCAGATTCCATCTTGTACAAGGCAGTGTTTCAGAGAAACCCTGACACATTTTTTATGTTATAAGCATTTTGCTTTCTGTGATTTATTTTTTTTTTATCATTCTTGTCCTAAAGCAGGACTAACTGTGATAAAGGATTATTAGAAACAATCCTGTTTGAAATCAGCACAATATCAGCAGCAGGTTCTGTGGATCTCAGATCCACAAAACAACAACTCTGCTCGCACTGATGCTGTCCATGTCAGATAATATCGTTAACTTTATTTACTTGTGAAGTCAAATCTTGAAGTCTGGGACTGGATGGCTCCTTCTAGCTTGTTTCTTCCGATTTAAGAGAAAAAGAAGGTAGACTGTTCTTTGACATTTCTCCCGAGAAAACTGATGGCAAAGCCTCAAAGACCAATACAAGATGAATGGTTTCTGTTTCCAAAGAACATTCTGTAGAAGAATGAAGAGGGCCAAAACCATAAAATCATGTGTGACAAACTTTCAGCAAAAACAAATAAACAAACAACAAACCTCAACCTAAATCAATGGTTTCTGAGGCTTGTAGGAGGTCTGCAACACAGAAAACCATAAGATGCACAGGTCTGGAGTGCACTGAAGGATGGACTGATACTGCATCAGCAAGAATAATTTGTGAAAGTCCTCTACTGGAGAACTTTGCTGTCATATTATGTATTTTAGGATACAGTTAAAAGGATGAATAAAATAAAACACCAAGTTTATTATTTATAGGATACCTGGAGATACAACACATGGGGAAATGAAATCTTTTCTTCCTCTTTTCATTTTGATAAAAGAATTTTAAAGAATGAGTACTCTGATATGACAAATTAAGCGTGAAAGCTTTTAAATATGAAAACTGGCAGTGTGGTTTGAAGCACAGATTCTTGTGCAGTTTGGAGAGAGGCAACTAATGAACCTGAAGAATGTAAGTATATAAAAAGATTACACAGCCTAAAGCAAGCAACAAACAAACCCCAACATATTCTTCTGGAATCACTTTGTATAATTTGACAAACATAAATTATGTGTTTTGGTTTGATTTATAAAATTAGCACACTCCAAAATTACATATATTTATGTCTTACTCATATCTATAGATGAGTTGCAATATACGTGTTGTATATTACAATATCATCCTGAAGACCTAATGATTTGTGCAATTATCGTCAGGTGCATAATATAGGGAACTGAATGCCAAAATACTACACAGAAATAATCACTAACTATAATCTTCCTAGATAAGGGAACACACCTACATTGCACCCACTGCTGTGACTGCAGCACAAGCAGACAGCCATACATGAGCTAAGTTTTAACTAGGTTAGTGGGTACTGCCAGTTGTGACAGACATGTCCCAGGGCAAACTATAAAAGTCAAAGAATCTGGGTAAATATTCAGGCAGCTGAGGTGTTACTGCATTCTACAACGCTGCAGATACAACACTAACAGCACACACATAAGCAAGCTTAAAGTTAGCTCAGATAAACCACCTTCTCAAGGAAGTTACTTCTCTTCATTTGACTAAGACTGTACCCCTTCTAGGCAATCCAAGGGACAGGCTTTACATCACAACCTAAATTTTAAGGCTAAAAGTGAAGTTCTTCCTCAGCTTAATCTATTTCCACAGTTTTTATGTCAAAGTTCTTGCTGAAAATAATATTGCCATTGCAACCTTATTCAGTCTTTCTTTTTGAGAAAAGATGTTGATGGGAGATGACATGCTGCGGAGCTCCTTGGATTTGGGCTGCAATTCCTCATTCCTTCCAGTCCTGGATTTCTCAGATAGAGTTTAATAGTAGAGAGCTCAATGGCAACATTTGGTCTTTACAAAAAACATTTGCTAACTATCTACAACTTATCTAGATGCATCTTTGGAATTAAATTGGTAATAAATTCATTGGCATAGGACTGCATGCTAATTCTGTCTCTTAAGACTGCATTTACAAGTATTTGGGTACACAATTTCATACTGCTCTAGGACCAAAACATCCAACTCCTCAAAACATCTCCTGTATAAACTAAAACAGCCACAAAGAGCTGTGGCTCTTTGTGTAATTTACTTTGTTAAATAAAAGAGACTAAAAGATTGGTATGCACAGGCATCAAGCTTGAGAGAGAAAAATACACAGAAGCAGAAGTTTCTGTGGCCAAGGGAGACAAACGAGAAAGGGTAAAGGTGAAAAGAGCACAATGTGGAGTGTAGATAAAGAAACTGAGCCAACAATGACAGATACAAAGCCAGCAGAAAGAATGAGGGAAAGGAGACCTCGTGGAAGAAGAGCCAAAGCCAGCAGGTGGAAGGATTCACTGGGAACAAGAAGAGATAATCAGTTTACAGACTTAAAATAAATCCTCAAATTAATAAAACAAATACTAATTTAGAGGTCCGTATTAGAAGCATCTATGGCCTCCTATCTAAAGCAGCCTACTCTGGGCAACGCTTTATTACTTCTATCCCTGAAAGACAGGCCATATTCATTTTGCTAATTAATCTCTAAATCCAACATCAAACTTGAATTATTATAAATAAAAATACATAAACACTTCATACCACGCAATATAATAATAAACATTCTGTTCAGGCTTTAACAGCCCCATGGCTGCAAAGGCTCTATACAAAGTAATGCAAAGTGACTACAAAGTAATTTCAAGTCTAATATGCACGCTCAGAGATATCAAATCCACCCATTCGGATTCTCTGACGAAGAGAAGCTGCCCAATCTAATTCCTACAAATCACACTTAGCTTCAAAAGGATCTTTAGGTTGTCTTCTGACAGCTTAGAATATTTGCGCAGTTGTGGTGGAGAGGATGTACCGGGCATTTGTTTCTTTGACTGACTGGTATATTGCAGGGTATTGTGAATTTTCAATACAATTGACTGTTTCTTTGTGGATTAGTTTGGTGTCAACTGTGCAGAATCAGTGACCTAGTA
Source organism: Strigops habroptila (assembly GCF_004027225.2). Classification (NCBI taxonomy): domain Eukaryota; kingdom Metazoa; phylum Chordata; class Aves; order Psittaciformes; family Psittacidae; genus Strigops; species Strigops habroptila. The sequence goes on from NC_044279.2 coordinate 27,668,797, forward strand.
CACTTCCCAAAATTAGTTACATACTTAGTAGGACCCTCTTTAGACATTTACATATATACAAGTTCTGCTTCTTTCTGTTCTGAGATGCCTAAAGGAAGAGAAAAAACAAATCATACTGATTGCACTCATGATGCAGATAGAAACAATTATTTATGGAACTAAATAAATGAAATGAGACAGAAATACCTCTTGTACCAAACAGCTGCCAGTTGTGACTGCTGTCATTCTGACAGAAAAACATCAATTTAAAATAACTATTTCTCCTTTGCTACACTTAACTAAATCAAATTAACAGTAAAATCAATTTATTATTTCAGATAAAATCATACAGATTTGTAAATACACATATATTTGGTTAGGGAACATTTTTGTTTCCTGCCACATCATCTCACCGCCTTCTTTCAGTGCACTGATCATATGGCAGCTCTGATTCATGGACTTCTACTATACTGGTCTTACATGTTATGTTCCTTTAACTTCAGAAGAGCTCCACTGGTCAAGCTATATCACGGTACTTCTTTCTCATTACCATGAGCTTCTCAGTACCACTATGGAGCTTCACCAGAAGTTAAGCGATACTCCAGCGTTCTTTAATATTCTTTTTAGTCACCTTAGCTTCAGGCTGTCTCGAAGATTACATTTAGCTCAAATTATTTTCAGTAACTTGGATCTTTTGGCACTTCTGATGTTCCCATCCAGTGTTTCTGTTTTGGCTAAGGTTATTTATATCTTCCTTTCACCTGACTGAAAGGGAGAAGTGCTTCTCACCAGCAAAGAGAATCTCCTCAGATATAACTACAGCATTTATCTCCCTTTGGCTCTGTCCTCTATCTATTTATCTTCATTGTCCATTTTATCATCTTTGACCCTGACCTTTTAGTCCTCTCCAATAACTCTCACACCTATGAATGTACTTAAAACCACTTTGAAGTTAATAGATGCTGAGCTAGGTCTAGAAAAGGCTAGAAAAATCCTCTAGCCTCACCCCTTCTGAAACTATCTTCCCAAGTTTGTCTTCTCTAGCTTTACATAACAGCAGTAAATGCTGCGTACTTCTCAACCCTCTTAACTTTTAGGAGACCAAAGCATGCAGAATACTCTCATGTCTGCAGTCATGTTCACACCAAAGTAAGATGGTATGTCATTACAACCCATTTATAGATCTTCCTCAGTATTTCAAGGGTTGGTTTTATTTACTTTTATTTTTTCATGCACTAATTCCAGTCCTTCACATAGCTTTTGTCTTTCTTAATAACCCCAACTGCTCCTCTCACTCATGTAGTAATTCAAATAGTTTTCTGGTTCTTTTCCGTTCCCTCCTTACCAACTCTACCTGCTTTTCACTTACGTAAGCTATCACATTGTTTCTTCTTTAAAGACTACAGAACAAATGAAGGATTAATAAATG
>NC_044279.2:27675204-27677704 GCF_004027225.2 Strigops habroptila
TATTATACATTCTAGTATCAAACACTGATTTTAACAGACAAGAAAAAAATTGAAAGTGAAAACCTCAGAAGTGTACGAATGTTCATACAGGAGAGAGAATGTCTCGTCATAAGCCAAGAAAAGCCGAAGAAACAACTCTGAGCAGATTACAGTTTGCATCATATTTTAATAATAAAAATCTACATTCATTTTAGCAATATTTATAAATTGATAAATATCGACAGCAAAATAAAAAGTTGCTTACGTTCTAGTCATACATCTTCAAAGCCGACCTGATGATTTGTGACAGCACCCAATCCATTTATCACGATGTATATATTACAATATATTATAGAATACTGTCATTCTTTCTTGATACATGGCTGAGGAATAACTCCCTGATTTAAGTCAAACTTTTCATTTCTATATAAAGTTCACAACAACATAGTTCATCAAGCCAGTAACAGGACTGTCCAAACTCCGTATAATGGCTTATAAGAACCTAATGAAGTGTATTATTTTAGCTTATTTACTGTCTATAAATCCTCCAATTTGTGGTCATAATGCTTGAACAAGATGCAAATTGTATATAACTTAAAATTTTTAATTTAGCCCAGCTGCCGTTTGTACATAGCCTAAAATCTCTCATGTTTATCATTCCCCACTACGTATTCATGCCACAGTTAAAACTTATTTTGTGATTTTACTTAGCTGATACAGCTATTCTTAAGCATTAGCATCGCTTTATGTAGCTGTCCAGCTGAAGGAAAGGTAATAAAACCAGCAATCATTCACTTGCTTCCTTTAGAAAAAGCTATAATGAACTCGATTTGTTTATTTGAAGGCCCCCAATAAAACAATTCAGAGAAGCCAAAACCAGAATGTTAAACTATGACATCAGTACATCATATCTTGCACATATTTAAACAAGAAAAAAATCTTAAGAATAATAATTGCAGGTACAATGACGTTTGTTCTCTTTTTCTGCTTGTCAAAGTTTGTTACACAAGTCGCATATTAAAAATAACATTTTAGAGAGTTACTACTGTGACAATAATGAAACCAGCCATCATTTTCCTCTTAAATCATATTTCAAAAGGCATCTGGTAAAAAAACAGGGGAAAAAAGAAATGGGGAAAAAAAAAGGGAAGAAAAGGAAAAGTAGCATAAAGCTATGCCCATTATCTAAAGGACATCCTACTGCATGTTTACTAGTGTTTATGTTTCACATCAACATATTTTATGGAAGGATTTATATGCCTAACTCAAGTTGTATTTAAATCCTATGGTGCAGACCCTACCATAAAATGCCTCTTGAGTCCTATTAACTGTACCCATGGTTTTACTTTGCCTGTCTGCTTATTTAATGTCTAATCACAGTTTTGAAGAAAAGATTGTCACTTCTAAGCCTGTCCCCTCAGAACCTGTCTGTTATTAGTACTCAACTGGATATTTTCATCTTCAGTTGTTATTCTCAGTGGTCTTTGCAAATGCTATCTACTGGAATCTGTGACTATATGGACAAATTGGCTACAAATACCTACGAGTGGTGCTTTCAGAAACATGTAAGTGGCAAATTATTCTGCTGGCATTTTTGTGTTTTAAAGTGTTTCACATAAATTTAGTTTTCTAAACATTTTCACAAATTAAATACACTCTCAATAAACAAAGATTCTAAAATGCTATTATAATCTGAACACCTGAATAAAGGTGATGGCATGCTTTTCAATTAAAACAACATTAAATTTTCACATATATATATTTCTGTGTGTATATATGTAACTTTATATGAAAATACTATATATACACAGGGTACATACATAGATAATGTAATGTGTGTATACACATATACAGGTGTAAGCCTGCTAAGAACTTGATGAAGACAGTCAAACCTGTATTTCCTCAGCCTGTTATACTCTAAGCGCTCAACTGTTAAAAGAGAATAAACCTGAATTTGAAGCAAGGCACAGATTTAAGCCTTAACAACTTCTCATATTTCAATCTACAACTATTTAATTCTTCCATATTATCTGTCACCATTTAAAATATTTAAATGGAAATGTAGCTAGTGTACACTGCTTAATTCAGCACTAAGAATCAGCACTAAGAATGATTCAATTTTAAGAGCTATTATGACCTGTTATTTCAGAGGCCCGTACACATGCAATTTATCTATCATGTTAAAACATGTTTCTATAAAACTGCATTTTTATAATATTTTATCTTAGGGAAGACAACTTTCCTTCCATTAATGCAATACCTGACATTGCAATGAAAAACCTCAGTATTTACAAATGAGGGGTTCAAACTCCGAAGGTGCTGAGTGGCCTCAGCAGCTGAGAGGACCAGACAGTAAAGACTTTCAGGAGTTCGGAGCAGGTACTGGCACTCTGCAGAATCAGACCCCAGCTGTTTACCAAACAAAACCCTTGGGCTTCACTGCACTAGCACAATCTGCATGCCCTGACAGGGAGGCAACTCTTTAGGTAGGCAGAATAGAAGGAATGGTTTTAAAAGGAAA
>NC_044279.2:27680204-27685204 GCF_004027225.2 Strigops habroptila
TAAACAGGATGCAAAAAGCCCCAAGCCCCCAACACAGGGAACATAAAGGAGGGTAGCTGTTCTAGCCCAGTAAACAACAGCAGCACCAGATGTGTTTGTGAACAAACAGCCCTTCTTAAACACCCTTACAAACATCAGCAAAGAGAAATAATAGAAATGGAAAATGTGATACACACAGTGATGAATTTTACAAGGCAAAAACAAAGCTAATACTCTTTTCTGAGATTAGGCAGCTAATAAGTATTCAAATTAGGCATAAATTTTACATGTACAATGTTTAAAATATTCAGAGAAAAGGGTCTGATTGCCCTTAGTAGTTATATGAAAATTCTAATGCGGGTATGCCGCAACTGTGGGAACAGGCAGCCCTTTCCGATTTTTACAATATTTACTTTCAATAAAAAGACATGTATATCAGAGTGGAAATCTATTTAAAACACTTCATCAGCTGTATCGTTACAAGGATTTGGAAATTCGGGAAATTCAAACATTAATCCTCTTTTAGTCAAACAAAGATTTAACCAACAGACAGGTTCATCTTTTACAAATTCGAATGTTAGACAGTAACAGTGGTATATTTAGCCAAGCGCATTAAAAGGCCAAGGGGGTGCAAATGTTAGATAATCAAAACATTAGAAAACACTCAGAAATTTAATAAATAAATACATCAGCCCCCCTGGTTTTACATCTCCCTGGCTCTTTCATTACAATTAGCAGAGAAGGGTTAAACATCTTCCAGTTCATATTAACCAAAGGGGTTTATGTCTTGCGGATTTTGTTTCCTTGCAAAGCCCCAGAGCGTAGTTCAGGCTCTGCATTTCAAGTTAAAGTGTCTGTGAGCCAGCAGGATCGGCTTTAACGTAACATGACCAGTAACACACTACTCTGGCAACAGAAAACAACAAATCTGACCCAACAGCTGTGTACAGAGAGAATGAAACTGTAGAGTGTCCATACTAGAAAGGGTAATTTATTTGGGAGTGAAGTGGAAGAAAACTGAAGGATTTATAGGAAGAAGAGAGACTCCCTTGAATTTTGTGCTAATTCTTTTTTTTTTTTCCCCTTAGTTGTAAAAGGGTATTTTTAAAAACAATACAGAAACTTTGGCTGGAGTAATGCTCTGTGTTGGTTGTCCACAGCCCCCTTCCCACTACCGGCAACTTAAAAAGGGGCCTCTGGAAAAAGCAAGAGCACAGAATCTTTTTCTTGTCCCTTCTTTTCTCCTGCACACACACACTTACACATGTGTATATACACACATGCATGTGTATGTACTACCAGCTCTAAACCCTCACAAATTAAAGCACTGGAAACATCCAAACTAGGATAAATTCTGCTATCTGTGTGTCAGTAATTTCAGTTATGGTGGCAGTATAATTCGAACCTGCAACATCTCACTAAGCAAACTAACACACTTTGTCTCTCACTTTTACAACAGTAGTGTGGGTTGTTAGCATAATAATCATAAATAAATACAAAGGAAAGACAACGACTGCCAGATACTAAGGCTGAAAGTTGAGTATTTCAAATAGGAGACACAAAAAAAACACAGTTCCCTCTTTACACACATTTATACATATTCACTCTTCCTAATCCTTCTCATTTTTCCCTTGCTGTCACACTCGCTGTCAGTCCTGAGTGTGTCTACACAGGCACACGCACGCACACGCACCCACATTCACAGACACATGCGGTCCCCGGCACCTACTTCTGCCGCGATGCCCAAACTCCTGTCGCCAGAGGTGAGACACAAGCTCTGCTACCGGGCATTTTAAACAAAGGTACGGGGGAAATATTTGCTGCTCTCTGTGAGAGAAAATGAAATTGTGGATTATTTCAGTGTGCGGTTGCGCTGCAGGTCGAGTGCCTAATTCTGCCGGGGTAACCAAGCGATGGCCCACACCAAAAAACAAATGCCAGTCCCGTGAAGTTAGAAGCTACAGTTTTACTTTTCTCCCCCGCAAGAGACTGTACGTTCCCTGCGTGTGCGCGCACGTGCACGCGTGTGTGTCGCGAGCCGGCAAGTCACTGTACAGATACTTCTTCTCTACACCACTTCCCTTTTGAAACATTAAACTGACACTGGAACTGACTGCACAAGATTGCATTTTCTCTTCCTAAACAACTTGAATTGAAAGGTTACTTAGTGTAACAATATTTACTTGCAGAATTGTGTTGTTACCAAGGGTATAATGGATGGTGGCTATGCAGGTTTACGCAAGAATGAGTGAAGCATGAGGCATTAGCCATGTGTTTGACATGTTTCAAATTGCTATAATCCAGCATTAAACACACCCAGCAATTCATGCCATTTCTTGCAGCCATAATCTTGAATAAAGCGTGCACAACCACTTATTATATAAATTAGTATATGACTCCCTGTTATAGTCACAACAGTGCTTTTGTGTTTATTTTGCATCAAGATGTGGTCTTTTATTTGTACAAATAGCAGGATCGAGAGCCGTAGCTCAATTAGAGCTCCTCACTTCATCACAGGGTGTATCGAAGGCCGGGCTGGCGGCTCGCTTTGGCCCTGCCAGGTACGGGCCCCGCCGGTGACCGGGGCCCGCCGGGGATCAGGCCCCACCGCCGGCCGCGCCTCGGGGCCGCCGTTCCCCAGGTCGCCGCCCGCGCCGGGAGGCGGGAGCCGGTGCGCTGCGCGGGAGCGGCCGCCAGGGGGCGCCGCAGGGCGGCAGCCCGCCCCGCCCCTGGTCAGGCCGGCCCCCGTGGGTCCTGCGGCGGGGTGCGGGCTTGGCCGCGCGCTGTCGGTACTGCCGTAGCGCTCACGGCGCTCTCCCTCGCGCCGACACCGACCAGAAGCCGACCTTGGCTGCCAGTCAGTCCTGTCCCCCCAACAGCGACGTCGTCTTCGCGCCTCTACAGGACGCAGGGCACGGTGCGTGCGGCCCCGCAGTAGTGGGGACGTGGAGGTGAACAGCCGCCATCAGGAACCACCTCCAGAAAACAGAGCTGCTGCCTACCCTGGCCCGGGCGAGCCTCCTCACCGCAGCAGCACCCCGAGGCCCATGGCCCTACACCACCGCTAGGGTGCTCGCGGTGCTGTATCCAGCCCCATAACGCCCATGCTCCACCATTACTGTGCCCTTGCCCAACATCATCATGAGCTGACCCCTTGGGTCGCCACCTCAGGCACGGCCTAATCTTCAGCCCTGTAGAACCGGCCTACGATGGAAAAGCAGAGGTGAGGAGCTAGGCTTAAATAATGGTAACTTTTGTGCTCTGCAGGAATTAATTCATCAGTGACACAAGGCACAATGCACCTCAAGCCCTGCACTGGTATGTTAGAAGTCTTTAATACTTAAGATTGCCTAATAAATCAAAATGCCAAATATGAAGGACATTGCAGAATGTGTGAGAACAAAAAATTAGACAAGCTAAGAGTTTTTTGTGGGGTTTTTTTTCCCCATGTTACCTAAAATACTTGGTTTTCAAAGCTTGAGAGTTACGCAGGGGCATAAATCACTGTATTTTTAAATATGTAAGTAAATTAATATGATTAAAACACTAGGTCAACTGCTATGGAAATACTGTAAAATAAGGCACCGATATTAGGTGAAATATACTACTACCTACTCAAGTAAGTTTTCTCTGTGAAAATGTAAAGTATGCTCAAACACCTTGTGCTGGAAAGTCTTCCAGGAAAATGGAGCTTCCAGTTGTGAGTTACAGGACATATCTTAGCACAATCGGAAGGAATACGTATCACATCTGCATCAGTGAGCAAAGCCAGCATCTTTGGTTAGAAAAAAAAGAATTTTCATGGTAAAAAAAATAATCTCTTCAAAGCCAACTGATCATGTATTTTACTCTCTGGAACACCCTCATGAGCAAATATGGTAGTTGTTAGTAAAGCAGTTAAAAAATTGTTAAAAAAGGCAGCGATGGGACAACAGCGTCTCAATCCCAGCACAGAAAAAAGCACTGCTGCTGGGAAGAATTCAAGTTGTAGTACACAACTTTGAAGTGGGCACTCATAGGGTGGGTCTCTGAAGGCCATTTTTGAATACAGATTTACAATAAAATGAACAACTGGCTTTTTGCGAATTACCGCAGATGAGATTTATGTACTAGAGACAAGAGTCAGCAGCTCAGTGCTCCTTTATCCCCCCTCTACAAGCACCAGGTAGAGAAAATATGCATCCCCCCTGCAGAGTTCTGCCTTAACAGGTGCGCTTAGCTGGCAGGAGAAGGCTTTAAGGAATCAGATTAACTGATTTGTGCTCAAGTTAACTGTGACTGAAAAAAACAAGCACTGCCTAAAATATTTATCCCTGTACTATAAGCCACATTTTTTTCCCACTGCCTGTGTACTATGGTTTATTTATACATCAGGTGTTTAAATGAACATCCTTTTAACTGACTAGCACAAACAGTTAGATAACGGTATTGAAGGCAGAGTATCGTATTCAATCTTCACCTAAATGCTACCCTGCATTTTGAAGGCTGTATCTTTTCCTTTCACACCACCTCAATTCCTCAGGACTAATAAAAATAGGAGGCCAGTTCTGAGCACAGTAATTTATCTGCTTTCTAAAATTCAGGGATATGTTGTCACACTCATCCAATTATTAAACAACAGTTCACTTCCCCAAACAGCAAGTAAGGTCTAATTAATTTCCACCTGCTATTTATTTTCCACTTGGTGGGGAAAAAAAAAAAAATCCCTACGAAGGCCAGTGTTACCTATCTGAGTAGTGAGCATGAGATTGTAAGATGCGTACCTTACACATAGGGTAGTGGCAAAAGCCTGCTAGAATGCATTACCTGCAGCCCACGCAGAAATGAGCAGCCAATTTCAGGATAAGATTCTCATTTGCGCAACGACAGCTTGGGAAACCCCACCTTGGAAAGCACGCTCCTCTCACTCCCTCTCTCCATCTCCCTCTCTTTCCCAGTCTGAGGAAAAAAAAAAACTCTTGAGAGTAGGGAGACTTTATTACAGTCAATGGAGAATTTAGTGGTGAGAACACATTAGGGCA